>NC_056734.1:903337673-903597673 GCF_019279795.1 Protopterus annectens | reverse complement strand
GGCTATATAAAATGTTTTTCTAACCACTTTGGCCACGTGGTTGTCAAATGAGAGATTGCTATCAACTTGGGTCCCCAGGTCCCTAATTACTTCTTCTGTACTTAATGGATTACCACCTATGTGGTAATTTGTGGGCACTTTGTTTTTGCCAAAGGGGATGACTATACACTTGTTGGCGTTTAGCTTGAGGCCATGGCTCTGGCACCAGTTGTCTGTTTCTATGAGGCCCTTTTGGAGGATGCTTGTGTTGGCTGGAGAGTCTATTATGGTGCCCAGTTTGCAGTCATCTGCGAACTTGGTCAGCCACAGTCCTTCTGTGTTGGCCTGTACCTCCGAGAAATATATACCGAACAAGAGAGGTCCCAAGACTGAGCCTTGTGGGACACCACTTGTAACTGGTTTGGAGTCTGACATGGCTCCAGCAATTCTAACCATGTGGATTCTGTCCTTGAGCCAGTTTGCAACCCATCTAGTGACATAGGGGTTTATATTTAAGCTGGTGAGCTTATCTATAATGCCCGAGTGGGGTATTGTATCAAAGGCTTTTGCGATGTTCACGTAGGCTGTGTGGACCACCTTCCCCTCATCAATGGCCTTGGTGACTGTTTCAAAGAAATCGACCAGGTTTAAGAGGCATGTTGCTTTAAGTTGAATAGAGTACCTCTCGGACTTTATTGTGTGGCCATTTTTTGGTATCGGACTTAAGTGTGCAACTGTGTTTTTCTTTGGGTTGAAGTACTGTTGAGCACACCTCTGTTATTGTTTATTGGCTTCTTGGCACATGGAGGTGTCCAATACAGATCTTGGTAATCCAAGGCAGGGAACCAGAGCTATGGAGAACATTAGCGACCGGTTTTCACGAGTGGAGGGTCAACTCTCACAATCGGTGGCTATGTTGAGTAAAAAATCAGTTACAAATGGAGTTTCTAACCAAGAACTTCTTTGGTTTATGTATTCTAGATAGTTTGGGCTGTCTTCACTACCCGGTAAGCAGAAGGTGTGGTTACCGGACGAACAAGCCATCATTGCGTCTCTTTTGGGGATGCATAAACACGTAATTTACGTAACAAATAGTTCCGGCCCTCTGGGGAGTAGAGAAGGAACTGGGTAGGATCCAGTGTCTGTAGGTCCCCAATATCTTTATTTATGAGGTCCATGATGATCCTTTCCATAGCTTTGCAGACCAAGCTAGTCAGGCTTATGGGGCGATAGTTTCCAGGATCCATTGAGGCATCACCTTTGTGGAGAGGGACCACTGTTGCTGTATGCCACTCTTTGGGTACATATCCTGTAGTAAGGCTGAAATTGAACAGTGGTTTTAGGTTTGGGTTTAGCTCTTCTTGGAGTTCATGTAGGACACAGCCTGGGACACCTTCTGGTCCCATTGATGCTGTGTTTTTTGCTTTGGAGAGGGCGGCTCTTACCTGAGCATCTGAGATGTCAGGGGGGCAGCACTCTGCTGGGATAGATAATTGCCCTTTTGGTGGGGAGGGGTGGAGAAGTTTGCACTGAATCTGTCAGCTAGGATGTTGGCAATGTCTGTGGGTTCGGTGTATTTTTTTCATTTTGGACTAATTCTGAGCATATCTGGGAATTCCCACCCAGGTGTTTTTAATTTCTCCAAATCTTTTGGGTTTGTAATACCATAATGGGAATGGACCCTATGCCCAAGTCAAAGTATAATTAAAATTCATGAAATTAGTATTGTTTCACTCTTTGATATCAGCCAAAAGTGCTCTTCTCAGCACCCGCAATGTGAGCAGTAATGACTCCTTCCGCAATTCGTGCGGTGTTACATGAATTGGTAACATATCTAAATACGATTGTAAATTCTTTTTATAAGACCAGTTGATCCTACTACTATTGGAACTGTATGGGTATCTTTCTTCCACACAGCTCTCATTTCTGCCTGCAGATTGAGGTATTTTATGACTTTGTGTCTCTCTGTATGCAACACACTGTACTCACTAGGTGTGGTGATTTCAATGATCAATGCTACTTTTGTCTTCTTTTCTTGGACCACTATATCCAGTTTTCTAGGATCTATTTTTTGAACTGTTGATACGGGGTGATCCCTTGTGATATAAACTTCATAATTTTCTATGATTCTTTGTGGCTCATGTTTCCAGTGTTTTTCAGCCACTTCATTACCAGAATGTTTGCACAATCTCCAGTGTAACAGTCTCGCCACATTATTATGCCTTTCAGTATATGGTCCTTCTGCCATTAGTGCGTCGCAACCAGCAACAAGGTATGTGACTGTTTCCAGTTTGGTTTTACAAAACCTACATATGTCTGTTTCTTCCACATGTTCAATGGAATTTGTAAACCAGCATGTATGTAGCCCACTGTCTTGGGCTGCCAATATTAACTTTTCATTTCTTGATGTGAATTCACCTCTCCTTAAACATTCCTGCTTTCGTTCTTGATCAACATGAGGCTCTTGCAGAAGGTTTCTATACTTCCAACTACATTTATGTTTTTTTCCACATTTCTTGCCTTCTCATCTGGTCCTTCACATTATATTCTTTCCTTTGTTTTTTAGCACATTCTGTTGCTGCCTGGTTTTGATCCACTTCTGGTTTGATTTCCATTCCTGCCTGACGTCGATATGCTTCTGCTAAATTAAGCATCAATGTCATCTTAGATTTATTCTCCTCATATTTCAAAACTTTCACTACATTTGGATCTTGTGAGGTCAGTAGATATGTGTGGAGTCCCACAACTGCCAAGCTATACATGTAATCAATTTCAAGGAGGCCCATCCCTCCTTCGGAATTGAGAATATATAATTTTAGTATGCAATGATTTTTATAAATCATTTCTTAAGCATGAAGCACCTTCTTGTTTTAATATCCAGTCTATCCAACACTTTTTGTGGCCAGTCAATCACTCCAAAACTATAAGTTAGGACAGGAAGAGCAAATTGATTTATAGCTTGGATCTTGTTCCTAGATGTCAATGATTTTTTCAGGATTAATTTAAATCCTTTAAAGTACTCCTTACTGAGTTTTATTCACATTTGTTCATGTTTTATTGCTGATCCTTCATCAGTTCCCAAGTATTTATACACTCCCTCTTACTCAAGTTATTTTATATTACATTCTTGTCCCAAATTGATGTTTTCCTGGTGCTGCAGTTTTCCTTTTTAAAAGGTTGCTTTTGCACATTTATCAAGACCAAATGACATTCCAATATCATCTGAAAAAGTTTTGACAATCTGCAGCTGTGCTTTCAGTTCCTCATCTGATGAGCTATACAGTTTTAAATCATCGACAAAGAGAAAATGAGAAGTCATTAGACATTGTTGTTTTCTAAGAGCCAAATTGTAGCCATGGCCTAAGCTGTTAAGTAAACAGCTTAATGGATTAATGGCAAGGCAGAAAAGCAACGGTGACAGAGAGTCACCCTGGAATATCCCCCTTTGAATTTTTATTCCTGGGATAATAATCTGTCCTTTATCATGGCTTAATTGCAAAGTGGTCTACTATTGTTTCATGGTCACTGTAATGTAATCAATCAGTGTAGGGTGTATCTTATACATTTTTAAGCACTCTTTTATCAATGAATGTGGGATACTATCAAATTCTTTTTTGTAATCAATCCATGCCCTACTTAGATTCTTCCCTTTCTTACAGTTCTCCACTATAACTTTGTTTAACAACAAATGATCCTTTGTTCCATATGACTGTCTTTTATTGACCTTTTGTTCTACTGCCATAATTGAGTTTTCTTCTAAATGACTCTAAACTCTGTCAGCATCAGTTCCCATGCATAGTTTATGCGTAGTTGGAAGACAAGTTATCTGTCTATAATTTTTAGGGTAGCTTAAAGGTTCACTCTTAAGTAAGAGCATTGTTTTTGCTGTTGTTAACCAGTGCAGTGTGTGTTTGGGCTGTGCATATAAACAGTTCTTACTCATGGCTAAATCCTCATGCAAAGAAGTTAATACTTTAAGCCAAAAGTTAGATACTGCATCTGGTCCTGAGGTTTTGCAGTTAGAGGCTTTTCTCAACTTTGTTTCAATCTCTCAGGCTGTTATTTCATCCCATTTCATATCCTATACCTTTAAACTTCTTTCACTTCTATCCATTTATCATCTTTGTTATGTTCCACAGGATCTTCATAGATACTTATCCAAAATATATCTACTTTCTCTTTTTTTGGCGGTCATCCAGTTCCTTTTATCCTATTTCCCAATTCTCTATAAAACTTTTTGGGTCATCAATAAGTTGCTTATTTTGTGCTTTTCCCTTATATGTATCTTCATATCTTTTAAGTCTTTCCGCCTGTTTTGAAATTTTTTGTTTATCTCCAATAGTGCATAATAGATCCTGGTCTGTTCTAATACTGTGCATTGCTTTTATCACATTTATCTTTCTTAGTATTTTTGTTGATCTATTCCCTCTTCTAGAATCTTCTAACAATGACACTTCTTGTCTTAGCTGCTTTATCGTTTTCTCTGTGATATTTCCATGATGGTATTCGCTTTCGCCCCCTTTTTTCCCTCACTACCCTGTGTTCCTGTGGTTGAACTTTATCAGTTATTAATTTATTAGCACAACAATATATTCTGTTTACTTCTGTTATATCACATGGACATTTGTGTGCAGTCCTAATTACTGTGTTCATTTGTTTTATCAAGCTTCTGACTTTTGGGGGTTTATTAACCTTCTGCAGTCTATTTCTTTCATTGCTCTTGATATATCTATCTTTGTCTATAGCATTAAGCAACTCTTCTCTTAACTCATTTTCTTCCATACTGAGGGTACATCCCTTGGTTTCCGTTTCCTGTGGGCACTCTATAGAAAGTTCTATAGCATCTTCCTGTGGAACCTTCTCTTCAATTTCATCATGTATCATCTGTTGTTCTGTCTGTCAGTACTGACTGACTAATAGTCAGTGATGTATAGGAGGTCATGATCAAGAATTCTGGGCAAAGCTGGGGGAATTACTAGACAACAGCAGAAAGTATTTTTTAGATGCAGATTCATTAAATTCTGTGCAGCCTCTGAGCAGAGCCTACATGGATTGTATCTGGGACCCTGACCATGGTCAGTGTGGAGCAGTGCACAATGCATATTAATGAGGTACAGTGTGCCTCATTTAGGTTTTGCAGATAGTAACAGTATTGATGGCCACAAAACCTTCTAAGCAAAGTGAATATCAAGTCCATGTAAAGGAGAGCACATACAGTACATGGATAGCTCTCACCTTCTTAGTGCAAGAAATCTGGACAAAACCTGACAAAACTGGTGGAAAAGCCCCAAAATAGTGATGATTTTTTAATATCATTCACTTAAAGTTAGAAAGTTTCTAAAATATGGTTTGTGTTAACATACATTTTCCAAAGAATTTGAAGTATGAAACTCAAATTTATGTCATTATTTAGTGACTTCAATCCTCATATCATCCAAGTGATTTGCCAGAGAATCACAAATTTTATGAGGAACAGGTCAAAAATAGGAGGCAAAGATCTGGACATCCTGATAAAATCTGGACATTTGAGAGGTATGCATGAAAATATTCTATATGGCATACCTCTCACCCTCACGAAATCTGGATAAAACCATCTGGGGGGCAGAAATAGGGATACTTTTTAAATATTGCCCTTATAGTAATAGACAATGGATAGAACAACAGGTTTGCAGAATGCAAGTTTGCTATCATGCCCCAAGTGGACAGTACACATTAGAAATCCTGCAGACCATACCTTTTATAACAAGAAATCAGGAGAAAGCCATCAATAGGGGGGAGAGAAAGAAGGGCTTTTTTTTTAAATATTGCTCTTGCAAACTTAGAAAATATATAGAACAATAGGTTTGCAGAATGCAGTCCTGTCCCTAAATGAACAGTACACATTGCAAGTAATGCAGACCATACCTCTCAACCTCTTATGGCAATACATCTGCACAAAGTATGACATAATTTGGGGACAAAGCTCCAAAGATAGGGGCATGTGTTAAATATTGCTCTTATAAATGTCAAAAGTTGCTAGAATAACAGAGTTTGTGTTAGCATGCATTGTCTGAAGGACAAAACATCTGAAACTCAATGGCATGTCATTATTTAGTCACTTTAATCATCAGATCATGCTAGTGATTAGTCAGAAAAACATCAATTTTATGAGGAATAGGCCAAAAAATAAGAGGCAAAAAGTTGGACATTCTATGAAAATCTGGACAACTGAGAGGTATACTAGGGGCACGCATTAAATATTGTTCTTGCAAACTTAGAAAGTTGATGGAATGACAGGTTTTGTAATCCCATGATTTGTCAGTAGGGTATGAAGTCTGAGTCTCAAATGTCTGTCACTATATTCCATCTTTAACTCTCAATACTTTAACAATGATTTGCCAGAAAAAACAAAATTGTATGAGAAATAAAGCAAAATACCAGGCAACATCTGGACATTCTGAAAAAAATCTATACGGTTGAGGTATGGCTGTACAAACAGTTGTCATTCTGTTAGTGCAACATATCTGCACAGTGGCCAAATTAATGAGAGGACAAATACATATTTGACATATATGTCAGATAGGAATATGTTTGAATGTAACACTCTCAACCTCAGAGTAAGAATTGTGGGCAAAGCCATAAAAATGGGAGAAAAAAAGAACAAAAGACCAGATATAAGGATAGATTGTTAATATTCCACATCTAAACTTATGAAATTGATAGAATATATAGGTTGTATATTAGAATGAACTTTCTGAAGAGCATGAAGTTTGGAACTATGTCAGTCATCAGTTACTGACTGCACTCTGCAATGACATGCCATTGATTTGTCAGGAAAACATGCTATGAGGAACAGATCACAAATGTGATACAAAATCTGGACAATTTGCACAGATCAGGACAGTTGAGAAGTATGCACCCAAATGTCTGTAATACTGAGTAACAGCAGTCCAGAGGTCAACCCAGTGATATGGCAGAAAGCCACATATTCAATAAGGAAAGCCTCTGGAAATCCTGGGAATATCTGGACAGTTGAGGGGTATTAATGTGAAGTATACGGTCCAAGCATAGTGCAGGACAGTGTACCTACAGTGCAAAGTATTGTGATATCCCATTCCTGCCAGTCTGTACTGAAAGTGTGCTAATGACCTGTAACAGGACATGGGACTGCCATGTAAGATGATCACACAGGGGAAGTATGTCTATTGAATAGGTACACACAGATGAATTGTAGTACTGAACATAGGGAAAGAGTACAGGTGAAACTCCTGTATGTACAGCAGAGGAGGGCATGTCAATGGAAGATGACTGTAGCAGCAAAACCAAGCACATATCTATATGGCACAGTACAGACTGTACAGTGAAAATGTATTGGTTTTGACTGTCACACAAGGTGACATAACAATGGGGAGGATGTGTGTGTGTGAGATAAGCATTCTTACATGGATAATGCAGAGGACATCTATCAGGGATCTGACATACAATTGAGGTAGGGTGCATACTGGAAAACTGTGCAAAATGGTATACCTAAATATGAGTGTACTCTCAGAAGGGGTCTCCAGCATGGTGGCCACAGGGAAAGGATCATGGCAAACAGTACAAGAACCAACCACAATCATGGGCTATATCTGAGTAATACCACCACTAATCCCATGCCTCTGACATAACATATGTGATATGGAGTGATAACAGATGAGCCTGCCCGCGCGCGCGCACACACGCACACACACACACACACACACACACACACACACACACACACACACACACACACACACACACACACACACACACACACACCACACCTATTATGATAATTCCACACTGTATCAGAGTAACCATGCACACACTGTCCTGGTGTTGTAATATCTGCAGGAGGTGTTAGGAGGGACACTGCTATTACCTGTATGTGACAGTATGAGAACTACAGGCTCATTGCCTTGTGTGCATGGCATATGTAAATGGCTCAGCTCACACTGTCACAAATGATATACATGCCATTAATGTTGTCAAGCACCTATATATGCAGTGTGTGCATAAGATGAACAGGAAGCAAACATGCATCTGGAGTAACAACCTGAGTAGTGCTCTGGACCATCAGAAAGTCATGTATATTCCACAGAAAGGATACTTAGGTATGGACAATAAGTTGAGTGACCACGCACTCTGTCAAAGGTGGTATACTTTATTTACATATCACTGGAATATGTCTAAGGAGGTACATGGAGAAGGGTGTTTTCTGCTCAGTTATTGGTGTGATGAAAGCTGGGAACCATGACGTTAGTACTCCCTGTGATGTGCATGTCCTTCACATATCCAGTACTAGAGTTGCAGTCAAGGGAAGGAGTCCGCATTGTGACCACATGCTGGTCTTACTTCTCAACCTCTTCACGCAAGAAATATGGACAAAGTCAAACATAATGGGGGCAAAGACAATAGTGACAGATTTTAAATAATAATCTTACAAATTTTCAAAGTTGCTGCAGTAACAGGGTTTGTGTAAGCATGCATTTTCTGAAGGCTATGAAAGCTGTAATGCAAATTTATGTAACTATTTGGGTCTATATCAATACCTCAAAATGCCATCTCTTTGAATACCTAAAGATCGACACCTAATGAGCGAAATCTGAAATGCACAAATGGCCACTTCCACAAATTTTTTTCACAGGGAAAAAATTTGCTTGGCTGTTAACGGGAATTTGCCCTTTTCTCCAATGAAGAGTGATCTCAGAGTTGATATATTTAGTTGGGGTGGTGTGGGCGGCAAAGTCCCCCACTTGGTTAAGGTTTGAAAGTTTGTTTTTCTGTTGGTCAGCCAAGCAAATTTTTTCCCTGTGAAAAAATTCACAGAAGTGTCTGTTTGTGCCTTTCAGATTTTGCTCATCAGGTGTCGAAGTTTAGGTCTTTGAAGAGATGGTGTTTCATTGTTACAGTATATACCCCACTATTTAGTGACTTCAGTCCACAGTGATTTACTACAAAATCACAAATTTTAAGTGGGACAAATGAAAATATGAGGCAAAAATCTGGACATTCTGTGAAAATCTGGATAGTTGAGAGGTATTCCACCAAACACAGGTCACATAGTGAGATGCCACATGTCATACACTTGTCTAGCCATTTGGTTATATAGCTGTTTATTGCCACATGCGAGATTGTTGATTGAATACCACAGAGTGATTTTTTTATCAAATCCCTTCACCTGTTCAAGATCCACAAGATGACACTGTTGTCGTCATGCATGTCTTTGATGACCTGCTTGACGACATCTATTAGATGTAATGGACCTGATGTAGCTCTAACAACTCACCCAAGTCTGTTGCATACACCTGGAATATTACTAGTATATAGTGTATGTAGAAGAGGTCCATGATGACATATTGGTGTACCTCACAGAAGGTATATGTGCTTGGTTATGCCACAAGTGATCTGTGATGTTGTCACAGCACAATGATTTCATATGATAGGCCTAGAGTAAGGTAAGACAGTGCATACTGCCTATTGTCATGTGTCCGAGGGTTTTGACACAATCATACATATGCAAATACCATTGATAAGACCTTATGTCAGTTGATGGGTCGACAGCTGGTTCATTGACAGAACTCATCATGTGACAGTTGGTGAATCAATCTGTACCAGTAGAGCTATTTGTAATTCCCAGGCATCTGTGCATAGCCCATCACTGTTTGAACATCACTGTCTGAATTGTATTTCTTGACAGTTCAGTCTAAAGTATGTAGCCTTTGACTTACCAAGTTTGCAGATTCTTGCATATTGTGTGCAACAAATTCCACCAATGTTGATAATATAGTACAGGAGGAGCTAACACACAGCTGACTGGAGACAAAGGCACATGATCTACAAATAAATGCAAAAATGTGCACTTGTAATGCTGTCCATCTGAAAAGCTGAGTTATGTGTTAATCACAGCATTGACAACTGTCCTGCTATGGAGAAACTCAGTGATGCAAGCACTGGGAATACATTTAGATAGCAATCTGAACTTTGAACACCAAGTGTCCTAACTGCTACTGAAAGTCCATGTTGTGCATGTCATAAGTCACACCATCATATTGATAGCTTAGGATTGTATGACAGTACTGCAGTCAAATCACATTACAGCACCAACAGAGTATAATGTTTTTTTTACATGTACCTCAACCGAAACAGGTAGCAGCTGTAGAGACCACTGGGCTTCATCAGCAAGATAACACAGAACCTACACACCATGCCATGATGTAAGTGAATAGATTTAAAGCCATGTCACTGTAAACTTTCATGTATAGGATGACTTGACCTCTGCATGGTCCCAGGCCAATCTCTGAACCTGCCCTGGTGAAAGTACTGCATATCCAAAAATGTCATATACCTGAAGACTTCAGTAGTGTCTGTTGAGGATAAGATAGCAGTGTCCCACATGCTGGTATAAAATGGCCTCCCTAATGTCAGTCAACAGCTTACATCCACCACCACCCAAGTTGACTGCAGTGAGAATAGTACCTGCACCTGTCTAAGTACACAAACTACAGATGACAGTACATAACTCAAACACTACAACTCATGTCCAACTTGGAGTGTGTGTCAAACAACTCTTTATAGCTGATGATATCATCAGTGCCTGAGGAGTAGATTATGGTAAAAACAGTGTTCCACATGCTGATATAAAAGGCTCTCTGTAATGTTATGCAGCAGCTCTTACACACACCCAAAGCCAGTCAATTACACTGAGAACAGAACCCTTACCTATTTAATTTCAAAGACTACAGAACACAGTGCTTAATGCAAGTGCCATTCCTCAAGCCTGACATGGAGTGTGTCAAATGTCACTTTATCGCTGACAACATCAGCAGTGACTGGGGAGGAGAATATGGTAATAACAGTGTTCCACATGCTAGTGTAGAAAGCTCTCTGTAATGTCAAGCAAGAGCTCTCACAACCCCAGCACTTGACTTTAGTGAGAACAGAAGCCCTACCTATCTAAGGTACAAGACTACAAAACACATTATTTAATGCATGCTCCATGGCACAAGGCTGATTTATATATGATTATAGGTGAGCTTATAGAAGAGAACATCAGCAGGCCATGTGGGAGACAAGTGTTTGATAGGTCTGCAGGAAATGGATACATAGGTATATGCAAGTATTAAAATACTGGCAATTTATGCCATTAGCAAAGTAACTGTGAGATGCATACTCCTGCTGTTCTGTCTAGAAACACACACACACACACACACACACACACACACACACACACTCACACACACACACACACACACACACACACACACACCAAGTTGACTCCAGTGAGAACAGGACCTCTACCTAAGTACACAGACTACAGAACATAATATTTAATGCAAGCACCGCAGCACAAGTCAGATTTATACAAGAGTGCAAGTGAACATATAATCAATGACAACAGCAGGTCATGTGAGGCACAACAGGTTGTGAGCCTGCATAGGCACATTGCTTCATAGTTTCATATAAGGCTACTAGCCTATTAGTATTAGGGTGTGTAGAAGGCTAGCTGCGTAAAAACTCAAGTACCCTTACTGAGCATAGTTGGATGGTAGTTTTATGCAGAGCATGTTTGTGAGCAGCATCAGCTGGCTCTGTCCATGAGCGACATAGGTGCTAGCTTAGAGTTGACTGTACAATTACCCAACCAGTAGTCAAGGCTGCCATTGAACAGGATCATTGATGAGTACTGCTTTACATGTAGTGGGAGCATATTTCAGCCTCTGGGGTGGCACCTATGTCCCTCAAAGACAGGCCCAATTTGTACTGCTCACAAAATCTCTCAGCTAAGAATTACCTTTTATATATGCTTAATAAGAGTACTTGTGTTTTTACGCAGCTAGATTTCTATTGTCTCATGTATAGTGATAACCGTGTACTCCTAAAACATACCAATACAATATGTGAGAGATGCAAGTATACAATGAATCTAGAATAAATGCTCTCTCTCTCAGGTAACAACGTAACAGATATCAAACAGGTTGTCAGCACACACACTCTTTGCCTCCACAACAAGCCAAGTACACAACACATAAACCAACATATGCAGAGGTACTTATTAGAAGCTTACTGAAAAGCAGATATCTTGCAAATGCAAACCTTCTGCACACATGACAGTCCCAATGTAACCCACTACACATAAAAACAAATGTATCAGTGTCTCACTCATTAAACTCTTAAGGCAAAACACCTCCAACCCAATGCCTTGGTCACAGATGTCCCCCTCACCAGGTTGTACAAGGAGAAAGTCACAGTCAGCTGCCTGTGAGGTGCCAGGATCTGCAATGTCATCCATGAACACAAGCATCTGAACAATAACCACAGTACACCTTTGTCATACTCCATGTTGGAGTGAATGATTTGAAACATACCTCACTGGACTATATGATGAGAGATATGACTGACCCCTCAGATTATGTCTCCCAGACAGGTATGTCCATAGCCCTAAGCAGCATTCTACCTTCACCCAGGATGATGCCTCAGTAGAAACAAAAGTATTATCAATTTCAAAATTGGCTTAGCTACTGATGTCACTCCAAGAGGATCTAGTAGTTGTGTGGCTGGGATGATATGGTCGACAGAACACTCTGCTTTACCAGGGATGGTCGTCATCTGTCACCTTTTGCCTTTTTGTTACTCATCAAGGCACTTGCCTCCCCATAGGGACTTTGTTAGGCAATGTCATAAAAACAAACTTCCTGGTGTAAAATATATCCTCAAAAGACAAACTCAAGGTTTTGTTGCTTAATGCTAAGAGTTTAAATCAGAAACTACACTCAATGGAGGCACTTCTTACTTGGCAGGATATCAATGTTTGTGCATCCACAGACACATGGTTTAGGGCCACAAAGAATACTACAGATATGAAAAGCTATAATGCCTTCCACACATTCAAGCTGCAAAACAAATGTGAAAGAAGCAAAGGAGGAGGTGTGTCCATCTTTGTAAAAGACCCCAAGAGTTGTTAAGCAGTTTGACTCTCCAGAGTTACTACAAGTCCAACGAACTATAGGAGAACCCCACCACCACATCATTGTTAGCTACAGGTCCACCAGCATAAACCATGAAAACTACACAGTGCCTTCCTGGACCTACTTCAAGTCACTCATAATACAACCAAACACCCTAGGCTTGTTTCACTGAAACTATCCTTCCATCAATTGGGATACATACATGAGCTCAAACACACTTGCCTTAAAGTTTCTGTATTTGGTAAACAGGAATACTGTAGAAGAGTTATTTTGCCCCCCCCACAAGGGCCTTGAATGTCCTTGCCTTAGTACTCACCAACATGGGAGATTGCTGTACCACCCCACTTGTGAGACTCTCTCCGGTGATGTCTGACCATAAATCAGTCACCTTCAATGCAACAATTGTACCTGACCCTCCCCTCAGGATCCAAAAGGTGAAAAATCTTTGCCAAGCAAACTATAGCCTCCTAAGCAATGGCATATATAGTTTCAACCCTACTGCCAGCACTGACTAGAAGACTCCAATTTAGAGGTGTGCACAAATAGCCTACATAAACAGCTTTACAAGTGTATAGACTTAGCGTACCAGAATGAATCAAAATCTGTTCATTAAGAAAGCTGCCCCAGTGGACATCTAGCATAAATAGATTATACAGCAAGAGACAGAAAATGATTTCCAGATATAAGAGGGAACAGTTTCAGCAGAAGACCACCCTCTATAGCTTGAGCAAGCAAAGCAGACATATTGTAAAGTCCTCTAAAGTTAATTATGAAACTAAGTTAGCATCCATAGTTAAGGATAATCACGAGGCATTCTTTAGTTATGTCTGTAATGCAAAACGGAAGGCCTAGCTTTGCATGAACCTGAGGACTTAGGCAACCTGTTAGCATACAGGTTTGGTAACAATTTCACACCTCTGTTTCCACTGATCATACCCCACAGCATACTTGTCAACAGTTCTCTACATATTATTTCTAAATTAGTGGCCCTAACTACACTTGTCCATGCCAAAAACATAGTTTCTATGGGACCGGATAACATCCCAGGCAGCTTACTAAACCAAAAGTTAGCAGAACTACTGGGTAATCTTTTCAACCACAGTCTAAGTACTGTCTTTTTTCTGGCAGGGGGGAAGACCAACCTTAATACCCCGGTGCAGAAGACGTCCCTCAACTGACCCAGGAAACTGTACAACCATAAGCCTGACCAGCCTTGTTTTTAAGGCCATGGAGACAATCATATTGGACCTTATCAACAAGGATATTGGTGACCTTCAAATTCATAACCCCACACACTTTGGCTTCATCAAGGGCAGATAATGCCTGTTAAACCTAGTGTAATTCTTTGGTAATGTCATCAAAGCCCAGGATGAAAGGCAAATCAGTACATACTGTCTATCTCGACTTGCCCATGGACTTTGACACAATCTCCCTGTGAGGCATCATTGCAGGACACACCCACCTGGGAATTAACACATACATCATTAGATGGGTAGCCAACTGACTCACCAACAGAATGCACACAGCCATAGGTGGGTATTCCCCTTCTACCAACAGACATGTTTCCAGTGGTGTTCCAAGAAAGTCTGTGCTGGGCCCCCTACTGTTTGGAATGTATTTCTCAGAAAATCAGGGGAATGAAGATGACATGTGGTTCAACAAGTTCGCTGACAACTGCAAACTCGGTGCAATCACTGAATCTGCGAACAATGTCAACATACTACAAAATGTGCTTACACACATAAATGATTGTTGCCAAAGTCACAGACTTAAAGTTAACCCAAAATAATGCACTATTATCCCTTGCAGCCAAGGAGCAGTCTGTGAAAATTACATTATTAATAATATCCCCCTATGTTGTAACCCAATGGTGAGAGATTTGGGAATGCAAGTTGATGGCAACCTCATCTTTGATCATTATGTCTCCAGAGTGATAATGAAGGCCCTTTATATTGCACACCTCATAAGTGAGGGCATAGCATCCAAGACAAAGGATGATATAACTCCATTGTACTCATCCCTCATCAGCCCAATAAAAGAGTAGAATGCTCCCTTTTGCATGCACAACACCAGACACCTGCAGCAGCAGCTGGAAAGACCTCAGAGGTTTCTCACTAAGAAAATCCAGGGCCTCCAAAACATAACCAACATGGAAAGATGGAAAGCCCTGTATCCTACAAGCTGCTAAGAAGCGATTTCCCTGGCATACAGAGCAGTCTCAAACTTTGCCTTAAAGGAAATGCTGCACCTCCCCAAATCACATGGGACAAGCCTCACTCCCTCTACGGACCTTAAGCTACCCTGCAACATTAACAGGACATGCTGGAGAGACAGCTGTGTCTCCCAGAGATTGCAACTCCTTTGGAACAAACTCCCAATTCACGTGAAACTAAGCTCCTCAATTACCCTATTTAAGGGTAACTGGGACAACTGTAAGGTGAAATCATAGATTTACCCCAGGGATTTCACCTATTTTACTCTTAGACATGGTCAACTAGTGTTGATCATGGATTTGCAAATATGGAATACATATCTTGGTTTATAAGGGAACAATGGTACAACTTGTGTAGGCTTGACAAGGCCCTAGGGGCATTAGTCTAGTAACTTCCTATGACTCTGTGAACCTAGGGGCATTATGTTAGTAGCCTTATATGAACCTATGAGACTATGAGCCTAAGTAGGCCTGCCAACATATTGTCACACACATGGACTGCTGATGTAATGTACTCTCAGCTCAGCTACTGCCATACAAAAGTCAGGTTTCTGCTGTGGTGCTTGTGTTAAGTACTATGTTCTATAGTCTGTGTACTTAAGTAGAGGTTATATTCTCACCTCAGTCAACTGTGTGTGTTTGTGTGTTTGTGTTTGTGCTCTTGATTGATATTGCAGTGATCCTTTTACCACTACATGTGGGACACTGTTGTTACCATATTCTCAATGGATACTGATGATGCCATCAGCTATATCAGATGTCTGGATATGTGGTCATCTCACCGTATCATGGTCAAGCATTGGCCTAGAGGCCAGACAGATGTCACCACATCCTACACCACAGATATTTATTAGATGTCTAGAGCTGTTTATGTATTTAAAATTTCCTTGTATGTAATGTTCTTGGAGCTTTTCTCCCCAGTCCTCCACTGAAAATGGATCTGTGTCCATTCGGACTTTCCCGGTTAATAAATGTAAAATAAAATAAACAAAAATAAATAAATGATAGTGACATGGCATGTAATCCGCCCACATACATCATGGCATGATTTGTAGGACCTGTGTCATCTTCCTGAATATTCTGTCCAGCTGCTGCATGTGTCTGTAGAGGTACATGCAACAGACAGTATTATACTGTATTATTGTACTGATGAGGTTTGACTACACTGCTGTCATACAATCCTAAGATCTGAATATGATGACGTAACTTTTGATGAGCACCATACATTTGTCCAGGAAGATCTTTAAAGAGATAAGTTAGAAAGTAATGATACACATTGTAGTTTCTAACATCAACAACCTTACAAGAGCATTCACTATAATGTTATGAAAGTTTGATGCTATTAGCTATCTAACATTCAAAGGTCAATATAAATCAAAGGTACATTGATCAATTCAACAAAACAAATGCAGATATGCTAAGCACTAAGTTAGCTATGCAACCTGAACATCAGACACAGCTTTTGTATCTCTGAATCTAAAAGATCAAAAACAGGATACAGAATAGTTATCATCACTTGTACAGTGTGTTGTTAGGGAGTGGGTTAGGAAGCCTATGCTGACACAGAAGATTGGTGAATGTGTGTGAGTAAGAAAGAGAAGAAGGCAGATATTGGAATAAAATAACAAATGGCCAGTGAGATAAACTGAGTAACTGTTATGTTTGTGTCTCTCTAAGGTCCCTCCAGGTGAAACTGGTATGTGAGTGTCTGCATGAATACAGCTAAGTTCTGTACTAGCTCTGCATCTTGGTCTGTTGGATAGGTGTGAGCCATGCATTGTACAGATGGCAGTTTATCATTGTCATCCTCGACCATGAGAACTGGCCTGCCAAGAGGTGCATTGGCATGTCCATGCCCACGTTCAGATGGAATGCTGCTACCTGAACTTGACTGATGTCTACTGGATGAGCTC
The DNA here is from genome assembly GCF_019279795.1 of Protopterus annectens. Lineage (NCBI taxonomy): Eukaryota > Metazoa > Chordata > Ceratodontiformes > Protopteridae > Protopterus > Protopterus annectens. The sequence continues at coordinate 903,580,601 of NC_056734.1, read as the reverse complement.
CCTACTCAGGGACACCCAGGACAATAACCCTATGGCCTGCCACATCTTGGTATGAACAGTAGACTCACTGATGGAGCAGTGGAACTACTGCCACTATGGGAGCATGATCAGTCACTGCCACATTGACTAACAGCAGATGATGATGCTGACCTACACCCATGAGGATGCTGTTCCCCTCCCAGCAGACATTCCGTCACAGGCACTTTTCCTTCCATGACAGACACCCCTCAGTCCATCACAGATGCCAATTCAGTCACTCATGTCAGTTCATTTATCTGGATTACCTATTGGAATGTGCCTGTGGCTCCATGACAGCATTAAACATATGTCGAGTGGCATGGGAGGTGACACCTGCACCAGGTGGAGGAGGAACAGCAGTTCACCTCCAAGCACCCTTATCAGTTCTCATGTGTAGCACCTCGCCCACACCTTGGCTATGGACAGACTCAACAGGCACTGAAACTGCATTTGCCACACTTCCCTGATCAATGTCCTCACCCTCCATCTGTCCAATATCTGTGGGCTGAGTGGACTGGGTCGGTGTAGGCAAACTGGCTGTGTCTGTGGAAATGCATTGGATGGCTATATGTCAACATCTGTGTAAGATTTAACATCTGCACCCCCAAGACTGAGCCTCAGTTTGGCCACCATCATCATCAGAGTCTGTGGATCTACTGACACCAGGTGGCACAGGGCCCACATTCCCACAGTCATGATCACCTCTGATAAAAAGCAGGAAACACAGGAATGTATTAATACCTGCACTACTATCATGCAATATATGCTAATAAATTAACAGTACTGCTACTATTACTGAAAGTACGGCAATACACACAACAGGCCTGAAATCAAAATAACAGACTACAATATTTCTGTCAATTGCTCAGCACTACTGACATAAAATATTTGGCTAACCATTTGCAAAAGACATACTGTGCTGTACTCCAGATGGTCCTGGAAGAAGTTATGCAAGTGGGGAGGGAAGAATCATCATAATTGACAGCAGCACAGGGGGTAATACATTTACCCCTGTATATGTGCATTAACAGTGCTTTGAACAAGAACGTGGCTGATAACTTAAAACTAAGCTTATAACTGTAGACATCTTCAGTCCCCCAAAACAAGACATGTTGGTACAGAATTAACTTATTCATTTCAATTGTTTTACTATACAAAACTATTTAATTGTTGAGATATCAAAGCTTTCCTGGAAGCTCCTCCTGGGACATCATTGCGGTCTCAAAGGTGTTGTGCTCACATCCAGGATATGCTGTACTGCACTATTCTGGGAGCTGTTTGGATCTCTCAGATTGTCCAGGAACTCTTTAATGGGGGTTAGTGGTGGTTGCTTAGCAGACCCTATACCAGTAACCATTTGTTCATGGGCCACTGCAGCTCCTAGTCTCCTTGCCGATGTCATCATCTCAGTGGCCAGCGGTGCCCCTGTTCATATGCTCTGCCATGGCCACCCATACTATTCACATCAGAAACAATCTGCTGCCATATTCACATCCTACAGGATATATCTCCCAGCCCCTTTTCCAGGAGAAAAGCACCATGTTGCCAAAACCCATCAACTATGACTTGACTTTTGGCATCAGTAAAGGAGAGTCTCCCTAGATTGACACTCCTAAGTAACATACTTGCAGGTGTCTTAAAAGTCAACAGATGTATAATACACCTAAGTATCACATAACTACAAAATAACTGCTTCCAGGTAAAACAGAAAAAGTAGCCAGTCAGTATTACCCACAGAACAGACATAAAATAGTCCAGAGATATGAAATACTAACGACAGGCAGGATGCAAACCAAGGAGAGTAACAAGAGCAACATATCCTTGTTTGTGCTAGAACAGTAAGTCATCATTGCCCCCCACAAAAAAAAACAAAACAGGCAAATAACTCATTTTGCTAACAAGATGTCTTTGAAATGCTAAAGGTGCTATCAAAGGACCTGTCCTTGAGACATTTGTACATATTTATCACTTAGCATTCCATTTGCATGTATTGCCAATCATGTGAACCTCTGAAATGGCTTGACGGGTAGGCCCATTCCATCAATACACTTCTAACTAATGCATACAGATGAAAATGTAAAAGCCTATACTTCACACTATTCTTAAATAAATTCCAGCATATGCAGCATGTAGGTTACAGAAGGTGAGCATACCTGCTGTTCAGTATTCCTTTGTACATATATATCCTGAAGAAAATGCATTTTTGCAGTCTTGCAAATATGTACAATTTTCCTCAGCATCAGTTTGAATAGCTTCACATTTGCCTTTTTATAATAAATTAGATTATTAATGTATTGCATCTGTCTTTGTCTGTGTTTCACAGATGCAAATTACAGCATAAGCAGCTGAATTGCAAACTAATCATCCAATCCAACATTGTGCAACTGTTTAACAAGCTATAAAGCATCCATGTAAACTCCATGCTGGCTTTTCCTGTGGATGTCAAAACTTTTGAAATACAGATACAAAAAGTCTACACAGACAGAATGTCATTGGCTGCTGCTTCTTTAATTCATTTGAATGTGCTAGAGGCTGAAGCCAATGATATTGTTGTTGCAAACAGGCCAAGGCCAAGAAGGAGAAAAGTTTCCAGGCCATGTTTAACTTATCACAACCTACATGTCATGGAAATTTTAGAGTGCTGCAAGGTAGACAGGGACATACTACAGGGATTCTGCAATGTCTGGCACCCTCACCTCAGAGCCAGGTTCAACCAAGGGTAACCAATCCCAGTGGAGTCTAAGGAATGTGTAGCCTTTAGAATATTAGCTACAGGTACTTTTCAAGGACCAACAAGGGACATGCTGGAGGTGTCACAGGCATCAGCATCCAGAATCCTCCACGAATTCCTGGATGCTATGCTGCAACATGGCAGTGAGGACATATATTTTCCTTAAAGGGCTACCGATCTATCAACTGCCAAGCCATGTGTAATGCCAAGACATTCATCTTGAACATGTGCGCTTGAACATGTGTGCTTACCACAACTCACATATCTGGGACAACTCCCAATTGTACCAGATGTTTACTAGGAGGGATATACCACACAGTCATCTACTGAAGGATGCAGGCTATGCACTAGAACCATGGCTGATGACACCGTCAGAAAAGCACACACACTTATGGAAATAGGCCATAATGATTCACACACTCAAACCAAAATATAGCATCTAAAGTCATGGTTCTGGCACATAGATATATCTGGGTGAGGCCTGCAGTACAATCTATGGACATGTACATTCACAGTATGTGCCATGCTACACAATATAATCCTGAGAAAAAAGCTCCAGCAGGATCAGCAAGGAAAAGGGGCATACATCACACCACCAATGCCAAAGGCACCACAGGCACATGCAGATGAGTCAGAGGGGGATCCCCCAGCTGTTGTGGGTGTAGGTGGACATAAGTGTGCTCAATGTGCCCTTGCATTCCCTAAGGGACAATACATAGCACACTCATTCACCACCTAGGGGCCTAAAACATTCCTCCTACTCATGTACATATAGTAATATTGATACCAGGCAACTCAAACAATCTTTACCTCCCCAATTATTGGCTGTGTACTGCTTGTATCAGACAGAGTTAGGTCTGGACTAACACTGTGGCAACTGCTGCATTTTCAAGGTAAGCCCTGTATTTTGTCAGTTGTTACAGAAAGCAAGTAAAAAGTGGGAGATCTGAACAAGAATTACTGTAACATGTGACTACAGAGACTTATTTGATTTATATGTGTCCATTAGTAAGTAGTAGGCCTCAAGCAACAAAGATTCACAGTCATACCTATTAAAAGAACTGATGATCACTGCATGCTCTCAGTTCATCACCATTTGTTTGTACTAGAAAATCATTGAAGAGAGAAGTTAGAAACTAATGATAATCAATGCAGTTTTTTACTTCACAACCCTCACATGATCAAACAACTGGCAGGATGCCAAACAAGGAGAGTAACAAAAACAACATACCCTAGTGTGCCATAACAGCAACTTACCTTTGTTCTCACCAAAACATCAGTCTATGTTTGTATGTGCCACAACAGCAACTCAGCCTTTTCCCCCATTGACAGAACAGTTGTACCCTTGTGTGTGTCTTAACAGTAACTCACATCTGCTACTCCCAAAGAACTATCTAGGCTTGTTTGTGCCATCCAACCTGCCCTTCAGTTGTTGGCAAATGCATATGATATTATTGCCAGTTAATATCCTCACACATTTAAAGGCTAATGATATAGCATGACTTATAGACTGCTTGTCTCAGAGTACTGGACAGATAACTGATGAATGACCAGGAAACACAGAAAGGTAAGACAAAGCAAGTGATAATCATAACAGGTTGTGGATCACTAAGTGCATTACGTCAAAATATAACAACACGTGAAAATATCAGTTCTGTGGTTTGGTATCAGTGAACATTCTGTTGCAGTTGGTTGTGTGAAGAATAATGTCAGTTCTTTGCTGCAAAGCTGTGTGTCAAAGAGGGATAAGGCACCCATCCTGTTTTCTGAAGGTGCACGAGAGTGAGTTGAAATCCAGATCTATCTAGACATATCTCAAGCATGCTAACATTTTCTACTGTGTATTTGTTAGAGATTGCTTTTCCTTATTTCAAATATTTCTCTTTTTTATTTCTTTTCTTTTATACTAAATAATACTAAAAACCTGATAGAGAAAACACAATTTGCCAACAAATGAAGAGGAGGCTGGATGTTAATGAAACAGAGCCTGTGAATTGTCCACTGCTTGCTTGCATTTCCAAATTTGGCAGACCTAATGTAACACACTGTAGGTCTAACCTGACACACCCAGCTGATGTAAGCAATTACAGTTGCTATCCCTCTAACCTGACACACCCACCTGATGTAAGCAAAGTTGCCATCCATCTAACCTGTCACACCCACCTGATGTAAGGAATCACAGCTGCCATGCCCTCTAACCTGATACACCCACCTGATATAAGCAATCACAGTTGCCATTACTTTAACCTGACATACCCACCTGATGTAAAAAAAAGTTGCCATCCATCTAACCTGATGCACCCACCTGATGTAAGCAATCATGGTTTACATCCCATAAAGACAAACACTGAGGCAGTGCCTACATGATGTGAACATCCCTACATGTATCCATTTTTTTTGTGATTCAGGAATTCTAATAAGTTCAGACCTCATTTGCATCTTCACCATTTTGACACCCTGAATCTATATGACAGGCAACTGTGTAGCTAGAGAAACTGAAGTGGAGCCAAATATTGAACATAGAATGGAGGGTATTACATCTGTTCCTATTTTTGAAACTTTGGTCTAGCATACCTCTCCATTGTACAGTTATTTGCAGAATGTCCAGTTTTTGCCTCATATTTTTGGTTTGTTCCTCATAAACATGTGCTTTTTGGGGAGATATCATTGGGATGATCTAAGGATTAAAGTCCCTGAATAATGAAATGGCATTTTAGTTTTCAGACTTCATAACCTAACCTAAGGGCAAGAAATAAGGACACTTTTTCAATATAGCTCTTACAAACTTAGAGCAAATTGATAGAACAACAAGTTTGCAAAATGCAGCAGCAGTTAACAGCTTTGCATACTGCTCGACCTCTTACATGATACCTCTCAGCCTCTTGTCCCCCAGCAAAAATGTAGATTTTTTTTATTTCAAATTTATGTGCTTGAAATATTTGTATGATGTATGTATGTATGCTTAAAGATGTCTAACTGAACTAGGAGTGACAATTTTACTTCACACAATAATGACATTACAACTGAAGCTCTGTGACATGATTGAAGCCACCTTGGATGGGCAAAAAATACTATGTGGAGGAATGAGATTTTCATGAACTAACTAACATAATCAGTGTTGGTGGTGGTCAAAATTGATACCTTGAGGCCTGTCGACATTGCTTGTACATGATCCTCAATGTTGCTAATCAAGAATACTGTGTGGATGAATGAGGTTTGGACTAAACTAACTGGCTAACATGATCAATGCCATTGGTGGTTATAAATGATAGCTTGAGGCCTGTTAAAATTGCTCCAACATGGTCCTCTGTGCTGCTAATCGAGCATGCTGATATGAGAGGTCCAGAAATGTCACAGGAGGTGGTCAACCATTAACTCCTTCAGATAGTTCATGGATTTGCTAGAATCACATTATACCACCAGTCTTGATCAGCATATACCCGATATTGAATCTGGTATTCCAGAGCATATATGTAAGTCATAACCTTAAAACCATTGCAGAATATACAGTACTTCAGATTTAACCAAATGTGCAGCAGGATATATGAAAGATTAGCAGCCCTTTGTTTGAAAACTGTTAATAGCAATGCATGTTCATTCAGACCATGTAAATACATGGCATCCAGTTTCAATTGCCATAATGATTCCTTATACTCTACCTTGTCTTCCCAAGAACCCGTTCTAGAGTTAAGTTGAACTTTTTTTCTAAAATAAAAAAGTGGAACTGATTAAAATCTTCACAATTTATAGAATGTTTGAATAGAGCGTCATTGGCATTACTCATAATAATATCATAATTATGCTCATTAATAAGCTTTTTGAATACTTTTTCAGTTTTGCCAACATAAAATGCCAGACATACTGAGCAGATCACCATATGAACAATCATATTACAATTCCCTTTTGCTGGATATACAGTACTCTTTAGTGTATTTTTTAAGGCCGAGAGAATCAGCCTCACAAATACATTTACATTGATTAAAGGCACCACACATTCTAGTACTCCTCAGTATCCTGCTACACTTGATTTTTAACAAGTTACTTTTTAATTCACGAGTCCCTAATTGTTGTGCATTTTTATAAATATTTGTCTATTACATAAATACTTTTTTATATATATTTATTAATGGCCTAAACATATATTGTACACATATATTGTATTTGTTTTTAAAGTTCTTGTAGTTTCTTAAAAGTTCTTTATGAGTTTTAAGGTACTATATGATTGAAAATCATAACCGTGGCTTTAAAAGTTTGCTTTAAACTTAATTGTTTAATTAAAATTGCCACGTGCTTAGGGTGGTTTTTATACGGTTCAAGTTTTCAACGCCACTTGTTCTGATGAAGTGTTACTTTGCTGTTTTGTCAGACGAAAAGCTGTATATATTTTGTTCTGTGCTTTAATGTTCTGTGTAGATTGCATGAAACTGCTTTGCTAACTTATTTTGCAGTTTTGCTGCTCAGTGGTACCTGTCCTTACCTTCTGTATTTTGATTACTAGTTTCCTTTTCAGTACACTCACACCTTGCTGTACAATTCCTTTCAAATTATACAAGTGACCTATTTAGTGAACATACATATTCATTATACAACAGAAACAACTTCTCCAACAACAAAAAAAAAGAAAAGTCAACACTAGCTATGCTTCACATGTAACTATAAGTTACTATAACAGTTAAATCCTTGACACTTACTTAAAATCCATCTGCTACTGGTTTCCAGGCCTTGCAGCTGCTTCTATTGATTTTCTTTGCTGTTTCCCAGTTTTAAGCTATTGTTAGCCGTCCTTACCTGGTTCAAATAATTTTTACTATTAATTAGCATTATCTTGCCAGCTTAAGTTGTTTTATTTTTTATCATTATGTTATTTTGTTTATTACTGCTGTCCTTCAGGCACTATAACAACAGATAAAAAATGACTAAGCTCTTTTAAGCTAATAGCTCTGTTCATTTCTGCTGTTGAAGTAGTCATGCTGATAGAATTAAATCCTGTTTTTTTTTTCTGGTGAGAGAAGAGATGGTCAAGATAGTTCAAGAGTTTGCATTGCTTGGAGGAAGTTTCTAAGTTTATATCCTTTTAAACATGGCATGGGATCTGAGCTGCCACTTAAGCTCCAAAAATTCAAGAAAAATATCATGGGAACCACCTCTGGGATCAAATATTTTTCTTGAATTTTTGGAGCTTAGGTGGCAGCTCAGATGCAATGCTGCACATTCCCCGGGCCTGAATGATGTTATTTCAATTGCTAGTTTTCTTAAGCTCAGATCCATGTTTGCCATTTAAGCACTTACCTTCCTGCTGCTATTTGCCTTGCACATATGTTTTTATTCTGGTTTTAGTATGGTTTTTGCATATTAATTTGTATCTGCCTTTTACGTATTTCTTATTAGTGTTGTATTAATCAATTTATTATTCATGTGTTAATTTATGTGTCAATTAATCTATTGGGTGTTGGGTTTTCTGGGTATTTAAGCTGACTGTTGAGCGTGTTTTTATATTCTGAAAAAGTCCAGCTATTTGGCGGATGAAAGCGCTCAATACATTAAACATGCTTGGTTCAAATTCTACAGCTGCCTTTTTTTGTTTATACCAGTTTATTGTGAGGCTGTTTTTTGTTCCAGTGTTTTGCACCAGAACCTGTTTAGGTTTCCATATCTGTCTAGGGCACTTTTCATCATCATTATACCCTCCTGATTGGAATACATGTAAACAATGAAATCACATCTGAAATTGCCAGGACCTCAATACTGTTGCTATTCTCTCCATTGGTTGCATTATATAGATCCCTTAAAAAGTGATCTGTGTCCCTTAACACTACCAGTTTCATCCAAAACCTTTCTAAATTGTTTATCCAGAAACCTGAAGATGGGCTCTGTCAACCAGCCCCCACCCACTACGATGGGCCTAAGTAGAGGCCTCATAGGAAGCTTATGTATTTTTGGTAATCCATGCATTTGGGGTATGAGTGGATTCTGCACCATAAAATAATCATACAATTCCTTGGTGACATGTCCTAAATTCAAACATTCTAATAAGCAGTCATCAATCCTGTGTTTCAAGTCATGCACCATTACTGCATCAATACTAACATAAGTGTTTAAATCACTAAGCATACTGTCATAATAATAATAATAAGCTGAATCAAGGACAACCACTGGTCCCCCCTTGTCTGCCAGACGAATAACAATATTTGTGTTACGTTGCATTTCTAACAAGGCTTGTCATTCACTTTTAGTTAAATTATCTGAGCTACTGTGCCTATTCAGTTCCCTGTGACTGAAAAGCTCATACAAATCATTTACACAGGCTAATAAAAAGACTTCAACAGCAGGAGGCAATGCTGGTATAAATATACTAAGCTTTCTAAATACCAAACAGTCACTGTGGGTACAACAATTAACTGAAGAACACACCAAAATCCACAGTAAATGCCACGATCCACACTTGCTTGTAACTTAAAAAACAAAAAGCTCTTTAATGCAAGAAATCCAAGAACAATCAATCGTTGAGCGCTTTCGTGTATAAAATACACTTCCTCAGAACAAAGAAACAATCTAAAAACACTGATTATACAGTTAAAAACTGCCAAAATTGATTGAATTAAAACTACGCCCTCCCCTTATCTTAAAAAGACAGTACACAATTCCACACAATGGTACATTGAATCGCTGCAAATGCAACAGTGAAAATACATTTTGCATGAAAATATTCCATAGAAAACCAAAAGTGGTTGTTCAAAAAATCACGATTGTATTGCATATAAACCTACAATTTGATAGTATATAAATCAAGATAATTTTAATAAAAATGAAATCTGATAAAACTAATATGGATATTTCTAAATAATTTAACTTCATTGTTTTCATCATCATTACCAAACATTAATTTTAATGCTAAATTGCATGCAAAGAGAAGAAACTCAATAAGCAGTTCTGTAATGTTAGCCCCAGTAGTGGGGACAAAAGTCAAACCTTTACTCAGTAGCGACTCTTCTGCTGCTGTTAAACTGTAGCTGGAAATATTCCAAACTAAACTCCTTGTTCCAACCCCCACATTTTTTTAATGGTTCTGGTTTGGTTGGATGGCGGTGGCTCCTTCCTCTTCTGGCCCCCTCTGTAGTTGTCTAAATTGTGAGGCTTCCTTCTGATACTGCAATATGGCAGGGGTAGTCCTGGAAAATAAAAAAGATGACAAAGATTCCAGTTTGGGCAGAAGTATTTTACTTCTCGCAACCGGACCCATTTCTGCTGTCTTTGATGTTGAAACTGTAGTACTCAGACTTTGACACTTCCCTACCATGGTGGAATATGTAGAAGTTTGTGGCTCTGGTGATGTCACATTACCTCCATCTCCTGGTTCGGTCAGTTCATCTGTCACCGCTCGCTGACTAGTGTGACTGGATGATAATACTTCCTGATTCAGTGTTCTGTTCATTAAACACTGATTTTTCAGCCCTTCAGCTTTATATATATATATATATATATATATATATATATATATATATATATATATAGTTTTTGATGGACAGATGCCATTTTTATTGTATTTTTTTTAAGATAGAAGAATGTCAGGGATGGTATTTAGGGATAACGGGAGAAGATAATTAGGTTAGGTTAGGTAGCAGATGTAGACATAAAGAACATACAAGACAGACAAAAATGGTGATGGACACAAGAAGGTGGGAGACACCATGACTGGAGTTAGGTATGGGACTTCAGAGGTGCATCCCCATTCAGTGTGAATAGAATGTGATTATAGTCCTCACCTCTAGAACTGTCACTACTGTCTCCTGTTACAGACATCTGGGGCAGTGCTGGATGGGGCATTAATTTGGCAATTCACTGCAGGATACTTTTCATAGATTCAGTGCAGGAACCATAGCCCAAGGACTTGTCAGCTCTTCTCAGGTGACAAAATCACCATCTCCACTGTCACTGATTCCCATAGGTACCACTGCACCAGTCCTGGGGCACCGCTACCAGAAATAAACTAAAAATGTTATGAGGATAGGATCACAAATATGAGAGCCATCTCTGACAGGTTGTGTCCCAGAAATGCTGTGTGCATCTGTTGCTAGTGGTGCTGGTGCCACAGCAGCCACCTATGGATAGATGGTGGTGCAAACCACTGTGGCCAGTCTAGCTCCCTGTCGTGTTGGTTTTGATAAAGTAGGAATGAATGCTGCAAAGCAATGACAAAAAAGAAGAAAGAAAAGGGTGGGGGAGACACAAAAAATATCAAACATTCCATAATATTAGTAGATCCCAGTTGCCATTATTCCACATCAATTTTAACAGTCTTTACATCTAGATATGAATGTGTAAGGCCATAAATTGCTGTTGCACTAAACTGATCATATTCCCATCTCTTACAGTTGTAAACATTCTACAAAAATGTATCCCCAGGCTTCAATAAGCTCCATGAAGGCTTCACATAGAGCCAACACGGGGTTTATATATTAGCATGATATGGCATGGCAAGCTGTAGTGGGTCTATATTATAACATCAAAGTCTTACAACTTTGAATGTTATAATATCGAACCCAGTAGAGTGAATGCTGGAAATAGCGAAGCTGCAGAACACTGAATACTTTCCTAGGGAAAGTATTTGGTGGGCCGTTTCTGCAGCTTTGTTATTTCCTCAACTGTGGAGCGAATGTTACTGACCAGGTTAAGGTAAGTGTGCAAACTAAGGTGAGTGTGCGATTGGGTGCGGGTTAGGTGAGTTAGGGTTAGGGAGCAGGTCAGGTAAGTGTGTGATTGTGTGAACATGAGGGTTAGTGTGGGGTAGGGGAGTTAGGGTTAGGAAGCAGGTAAGGTAAGTGTGCAATAGTGATGGAACTTAGGGTTAGGGTTGGGTTAAGGTAATTGGAGAGCTAGTGGTGTATGTATGGTTTAGTGTAGGGTTTTGTGACGTGTTTGTGTGTGGATTATTTATTTTGGTGTGCTTGTGTTGTATGTATGTTTGTTGGAACAGCGAATGTTTTCCCTGGGAAAAAAATTGCTATTCTGACTGTTCAGTTTTCTGGTGTTTCGCTCTACTGGGTTCGATATTATAACATTCAAAGTTATAAGATAATATAGGCCCAGCTTTATATGCATATTAATGAGGTGAGGTGTGCCTAAGCTAGGTTTTGTGGCTGGCAACAGTGTTATAGGCCAGGAAATCATGTAAGCAAATGTGGATATCAATTCTTTGTAAAGCAGAGCCCCTACAGTCTGTGGATTTGCTCTGAATGCCACATTGACCACTAAGGGTTCACAGATAGCTGTGAATTTGTTAATTTAACATATCTCCCCGAAGGTCAACATAATGTAGGCATATTTAACCAGAAATAGGGACATAATTGCCATAGACAGGTGGTAAAATGAAATACAAACATACAGTACCTGTCATCCCCTTTGAGCAAGATAAGGGGACAAAGGCATGCATAATGGGGGCAAAGACCCAATAATATGGACAGATATCTAATATTGCACTTCCAAACCTAGAAAATTGACAGAATAAATAGGTTGTACATTAGCATGTACTGTCTTACAAGCATTAAATTTGAAACTCAAATGTCAGTCATCAGTTTCTGACTTTACTATACAATGACATGCCAATGATTTGCCAGAAACCAAAAATGTTATGAGGAAAGCATTACAAATATGAGACAAAATCTGGACAGTCTGCACAAATCAGAATAGTTTAGATATATGCACTCAAATTTATGTAATATTTTTTAAAAACCTTTATTGAATTATCACTTGTAACATGGGCAAATTTACATTCAGACAAAAGTAATCAAATTATATTAACACAACAAACATAATACTTCACATATATTTGCTATAAATCATATAATCTAAGCAATATTACATAAATTATTCAATTCATATTGAGTCACATCCATGCAGAGATCATCCTAGTGATATGGCAAAAAGCCACAAATTTGATAAGGAAAACATCTGGACATCCTGGGAATATCTGGACAGGTGAGAGGTATGCATGTAAAGTATATGGTGCAAACACAGTACAGGATAGTGCACTTACAATGCAGAGTATTGTGATATCCCATTCCTAGCATTCTGTACCAAAGCTGTGTTAATGATCTGTAACAGGACATGGCACTGCCATGTGAAATGCTCACTCAGGGGAAGTGTCTGAATTGAATAGGGACACACAGATGAATTATAGGAATGAACACAGGTGAAATTCCCACATGTACAGCAGAAGAGGACATAGGTTCATAGGTTCATAGATTAGTACTAGGCTAACTGCCCTTGTGAGCCATTTTAAGCCTAGCCAATTATCCCCTGTGAGATTCAAACCCTGTACCTTGTGTTTGTAAGGCAAACACCTTAACCATTAGGCCATCCGCATGTCAATAGAAGATGGATGTAGCATCAACACCAAGCACATATCTACATGGTACAGTATGGACTGTACACTGAAAATCTTCTGTCTGTGGCTGTCAAACAAGGTGACATAACAATGGGGTGGATGTCTGTGTGAGATAAGATCCTTACATGAATAACGCAGAATCTAACATATAATTGAGGTAGGGTGCATATTTTGAAGCTGTGCAAACTGATATGATGAATATGAGTGTACTCTCAGCAGAGGTCTCCAGCAAGTGGGGCACAGGTAAATGATCATGGAAAACATTACAAGAACCAACAACAATCACGGACAATATCATAATAATACCACCAATAATCCCATGTCTCTGACATAACATATGTGATAGGGAAGTGATAAGTGATAAGCCTGCATATACACACCTGCGCAACTATTATGATACATCCACACTCTGATGGTAACCACACACACTATCCTGGCACTGTAACATCTGCTGGATGTGTTAGGAAGGACACTGCTATACTTGTATGGGCAATACAAGCTAATTGACATGTGTGCATGGCATATGTATATATATATATATATAAGCAGAACAGATAGCACACATGCATGATTGGTGAGATCCACATCACATCACATATTTCATCATAGTGGGATGCCACTATGTCATACACTAGGCTGTTTATGGCCACATACATCCATGCTGATTGAATACTTCAGTGTGGATTTGTGTCAATTGCCTTGACCCATTCAAGTTCCACAAGTTGATACTGTTGTCATCGTACATGCCCTTGATGACATCTTTGAGGAAATCTATCAGATGTAACAGACCTGATGTAGCATTGACAACTCATGCAGGTCTGTTGAACATGCCTGGAATATTACTAATGCACATGTAGAAGAGGTCCATGATGACATGTCGGTCCACGTCACAGTCAAGGAGAGTCAGGATGTCTCTATACATGCTTACATCAGGTGCTTTCCCCCAACTCAGGTGGATGCATGTTGATGTGCACCCTTGTATGGGAACATAGGCCATGTGGAGAGTATGTTGAACTGTGTATTCAACTGTATCAGTAAGATATATATGCTGAGCCACACCATAGGTGATTTGTGATGTTGTCATAGCCCACTGGTTCTGTGTGATAGACCTGAATGAAGATAAGACAGTGCTTAACGCCTATTGTGATCTAGCCTAAGGTTTTGACAAAATCCCACATACAGTTATTGAGAAAACATCCAAGCTGGGCATTAAACCTCATATCAGTTGATAGGTAACCAAATGGTTCACTGACAGAGCACATCATGGGTAAGTTCATGAATCAACCAGTACCAGTAGAGCTCTCACCATTGGCAAACCCCAGGAATCTCTGCTTGGCCCATCACTGTTTGAACTGTATTTCTCAACAGTTCAGAGTAACAAAGGTATGGCCTTTGGCTTACCAGTTTTGCTGACTCTTGCATATTGTGTGCACACATTGAGGACACCAATGATGAGAACAGTACAGAAGGAGCTAACACACACAACTGAATGGTGACAAAGGTACCTGATCTACAAATAAATGTAGCAATGTGCGTTTGTAATGTTGTGCATCTGAAAAGTGGAATTCCATGTTAATTGCAGCATTGAAACAGTCCTGCTATGCAGGAACTCAGTGATGCAAGCACTGGAAACATATAAATAGCAATCTGAATTGTGACCACCAAGTGTCCACACTGCTATTGAATGCTTATGTTGTGCACATCATAAGTCATGCCATCATAATGAAATCTTAGAAATGTGTGACACCACTGCAGACAAATCTCATTACAATACTAATAGAGTAGACCAAAAGCAAACTTCACATGTAAGGCAGGTGCACCAGGCCAGAAAAACACACATAAAGTCAAAAAATAGAGGCCAGCATCTTAAGAGTGATAACTTGGTTTAATGCAAATAGTAAAAAATCAGACTGATTTTGGCAGTCTTTGCCTTCATCAGTGATTATCATCCATCTTGGAAAATATTCAGTGTATACATCCAGCTTCATTGTCAATCAAACATTTAAAGAAACTGTGATTAAATGACTGTGTACATTCCTATAGAACCCAAACGAGCACATCAAAAAGATAACAAAAATATATGCAGAAAAATATACAGCAAAAAATTACAAATGGTCATTAAGACCTGGGGAAAATAATGCCCCTAGTTTAACTATCCAGCTTTTCTCTTTGTCATTTAGTATACTGTGCCAACCTAATTTGTGTGATCTATCTCCCCATATTTTGTCAATAATACAAAAGTTAAATATTGCTGATTTATGAACATACACATGTCTGTACAATGCATTAGTCATGCGTCTGTTCCTAATGTCACCTAAGTGCTCAGACATCTTTATTCTGAATGGCCTGGAGGTCTGCCCAACATAAAATGAGGAATAGGAGCAGGTGGCCAAATAGACCACCCAGTCCGTTCCACAATTAGCAAAATGTTTTATACTATACAACCTGTGTTGACAATGTGTTGTCCACATTCCTACAGATCTTGACATCTAAGAAATTAATTTCTTGATGGTGCATTGTTTGTTTGTCTTTCAGCTTTTTCTCGGCAAGGGGTCGCCACAGCAGAACTCTGGTCTGCTAATAATTGGCAGTAGATTATTTTACGAAATGCCGAGGTGCCAGCTCGACACCCAACCTTCAACGAAGGCATGTCCATTTACACACGCATGTCTTTCGAATGCTACCCAACCACGGGGAGGACATGCAGACTCCACACAGAAGGCACTCCCAAGCCAAATTGAGAAATGAACGGGAGAACCTCTTGCTGTGAGGTAACAATGCTACCACCATACCACCGCAAACAATGACTGATGTATTAATAATACCTTCCACAGCGGCCAGCTCTAAGAAGGAATCAATTATTTTTTGGCCAACAGGAGAACTCTCAAACATCTACTAATTTCAGGTTTAAGAAATCTGTTTTTCAACCTCTCATGGATAAATATGTCGCAGTATTCCAAAAATCTGTTCTCAAAGATCTACATTTCCATGGTTATGAATCTTGCATGCTAGGCCATAATTTATCAGGGGCTGAACAACAAGCCCTTAGGGAACTTAGGAACCGTCATAATAATAGTTATTATTCCTGCTGACAAAGAAGGAGCAGTTGTAGTTATGGACATGGTTTATTATTTATTGGAGGCATACAGACAACTTAAGAATGCCATTCACTATATGCCAATGCCCTTAGACCCGACAAACCGCTTTAAGAAGGAAATTGATTCCTTGGTTTACTATTACAAGGTCGAACGGCACTCCTTCGACTGTACTATAGTCGACAACGGAAGGTCGTAAATGTCGAATGTCGAAGTCAAAAAATCAATCTAGGAATGGTGTTAACATGGGTTGAGGTAGGTGTTCGTATTATTCTGAACTACAAACATCTCCCCTACCTCGACCCATGTTGAAACCCATTCCTAGATTGTTTGTTTGAGTTCGCGATTATCAGTTTCGACCTTCCGTTGTCAACTATACTACAGTCGAAGGAGTGCCATTCGACCTTGTAATAGTAAACCGATTCCTTCTTAGAGCTGGCCACTGAGGAAGGTATTATTAATACATCAGTTTTACAACATCTTAAGGTGGATGATCCTCAGAAACAAATACTATATTTGCTGCCAAAGATTCATAAAAATTTGCAAAAACCACCTGGCAGACCGATAATATCCAGCATGGGCTCACTCACAGAACCATTATAAGGATTTCTCACCAAATATCTACAGCCACTTCTGACTATGGTCAGATCAAGGATCAAGGACACCATGGAATTCCTCAAAATTGTAAGTGATACACAATTAGAACCAGAATGGATAATGTGTACTTTGGATGTTACGGCTTTATACACAAACATCCCACACTGGGTTGGGCTTGAGGCTCTTGAATATTTGCTAAACAAAGCAAACCTTTATCATCCAGGCTTTAATACAGTGTTGGTCTGTATGGCAGAAAATGTCCTAACAAAAAACATCTTTTATTTTCAGAAGGAATGCTACTGGCAGGTGTGGGGTACAGCTATGTGGGCATCCTTTGCCCCCATTTATGCAGACCTCTTTATGGGGTACTTGGAGGAATTCCTTATATATGATGATAATCATAACATATTTTGGATGATATGGATATTTGGCGGTGATACCTTGATGACTACTGGCTGGTTTCTCATGCAGACACCACATATCTCCTGGAGTTTGTCCAAAACCTCAACATTAACAAGTGGGGCATTGAATACTCTCAATATACACCATCAAGAAATTCATTTCTTAGATGTCAAGGTCTGCAGGAATGTGGACAATGCATTGTCAATACAGGTGATCTGCAAATATCAGCAGTACAATAGCCTTTTGGAAGCCACTAGTTTACACCCAGATCACATTATAAGGAATATTCCCAAGTTTCAATTCCTTCATATTAAAAGGATTTGCTCTTCCAATGATGACTATGAACATCATAAGAATGACTTGATACACAGGTTCAAAGCTAGGAGTTACAAATCAGGACATATTCTTTCAGCTAGCAATTTGGCTACTGGACAGGATAGACCGGATTTATTGAAATATACTGAGAAAATGCCAACTACAGACAATACTATTAGATTTGTAACTACATATGGTAGAAACACTTATGCCATCAGAAATGCAGTCAATAAGAATTGGAATATTCCTATGTTTAATCAGGAATTATCCAGTTTCCTCACAGATGAGTGCAAATTTTCATATCGTAGAGGCAGGACAATAGGATCTCACCTCAATCATTACAAATCCAGGGCTGAACAACAAATCATGGGAGAACAATTAACTATCACAGAAGATAAATTGGTGGGATCATTCTCCTGTGGACACTGCTCCTTTTGTAAATATATGTCAAAATTTAAGGAGTTTTCCAGTAGGAACACCAAACTGGTGCATAGTATAAAACATTTTGCTAATTGTGGAATGGACTATTTGGCCACCTGCTCCTGTTCCTCATTTTATGTCGGGCAGACGTCCAGGCCATTCAGAATGAGGATGTCTGAGCACTTAGGTAACATTAGGATCAGACGCATGTCTAGTGCATTGTACAGACATGTATGTGTGCATAAAACAGCAACATTTCACTTTTGTATTATTGACAAAATATGGGGAGATAGATCACACAAATTAGGTTGGTACAGTATACTCATTGACAAAGAGAAAAGCTGGATAGTTAAGCTAGGGGCATTATTTTCCCCGGGTCTTAATGACCATTTGTAATTTTTTGCTATATATTTTTCTGCATATATTTTTTGTTATCTTTTTGATGTGCTCTTTTGGGTTCTATAGGAATGTATACAGTCATTTAATCACTGATTCTTTAAATGTTTGATTGACAATGAAGCTGGATGTATAAATTGAACATTTTCCGAGACGGATGATAATCACTGATGAAGGCAAAGACTGCCGAAACCGATCTGATTTTTTTACTATTTGCATTAAACCGAGTTATCACTCTTAAGGTGCTCGCCTCTATTTTTTGACTTAATACTAATAGAGCATAATGCTCTTTTACATGTACCTCACCAGACATATGAAGCAACTGCAGAGACTACAGGGCTTTCTCTGCAAGATAACACAGGGCCTACAAGCCATGCCATGGTGCATGTGGATAGATTAAAAGCCATGTCACTGTAATCTTTATTGTATAGGATGAGGGGACTTAGTCTCTGATCCTGCCTTGGTGGCAGTACTGCATATCCAAAATTCTGATATAGCTGATAACATCAACAGTGTCTGCTGAAGAGAACAGTGTCCCACATGCTCATGTAAAATCCCTGTAATGTCAGACAACAGCTCACACACACACACTTGACTACAGTGAGAATAGAACCCCTGCTTATCTAAGTAGACAGACTACAGAACTTGACAATTTGCACAAGTGTCACAGCACAAGTTTGATTTGGAGTGTGTCAGACAACATTTTATAGCTGATGACATCAGCAGTGTCTGTTGAGGAGAAGATAGTATCCAACGTGCTGCATGAGCTCACACACACCCAGTTGATGACAGTGAGAATAGAACCCCTACCTTTCTAAGTACACAGACTACAGAACACAGTACTTAGGTTCATAGGTTCGTAGGACAATACTAGACTACTGACCCAGAGGCCCTTATAAGCCTAGCCAAGAATTTCACCCATGTTTCCACAAAGTCAGCACCTGTTTTCCCTGTCCAGCAAGGACATAGGTCGGATCCAAGGGTTATATTTTTCTTTTTCCCATCCAATTGTCCAGGTTCCTCTTAAAGAGGGCTAGTGAGGTACTCTGCTTGACATGGAGAGGAAGTCTATTCCACAGATGGGGGAGTCACTGGGACACAAATCTATCCTGCCAAGTTCTGTTAATGTCACAGACCACGTTGAGACCTTGCATACGGGTTCAGTGAGTGGAATTTGACTTTCAGATATATAGCAACTACATCAAGGCTAAGTCTGACATGGTCTTGTATGCCAGACACAGGTCACCTCTGAGCAGTCTGTATGAGACTGAGTAGAGGTACAGGGATTTTAGCCTATCTGTATAGGATAGGTGTTTGAGACCCTGGATGTTCCTGGTCAGTAATCACTGTGATCTCTCCAATTGCTGCATGTGTTTGGCAAGGTACATGCCAAAGGGGGTATTGTGCTTGATAAATGGTCTGATAAGGGAGGAGTACAGGGATGCTAAGACCTCCTTGTTCCTGGATGAAATGCCCTTACTTATGAGGTGGGCCATGTAGAAAAGCATTCTGTACAATGGAGGCAACATGGTGATCAAAAGTCAGGTTGCTATCAATCTGGTTGCCCAAGTCCCTTACAACTGATTGTGTGCTTAATATGTTGTTATGATAATTAGTGGGGACACCATTTTCTCCAAAGGGGAAAATGATACATTTCTTGGCATTCAGTTTGAGACCATGCTTCTGGCACCAGTCATTAGTTTGGTTAAGGCCCTCTTGGAGGATGTTCACATCATTAGGGGAATTTATGACAGTGCTCAGCTTGCAGTCATCTGCAAACTTGGTCAGCTGTGGACCACTGGTTTAGGCTTGAACCTCAGAAAAGTATATCCCAAATAGTAGAAGACCTAATACCGATCCTTGGGGTGTGACACTTGTTACTGGTCTACTACAAGAGGTGGCTTCCCCTATTTTGACTGAGTGGGTTCTATCAGTGAGCCAGTTAGCTACCTATATGGTAACATATGGGTTAATGCCTAGTTGGGAGAGTTTATCTATTATGCTTTAGTGGGGAATAGTCTCGAAGGCCTTGGCTTGGTCAAGGTAGGCAGTGTCCACTGTCTTCCCCTCATCCATAGATTTGGTGACTGTTTTGAAAAAGGCAACCAAGTTTAACAGGCATGATCTCCCTTTGACAAAAAACAAACTGTGTGGAATCAAGCGTTTGGAGGTTGCCAATGTCCTTGTTTATAAGGTCCATTATAATGCATTCTATGGCCTTGCAGATCAGGCTAGTTAGGCTGATGTGCCTATAATTGCCTGGGTCAGTGGACACTCCACCTTTGTGCACAGAGATGACAGTAGCTGTCTTCCCTTCTGCGTGGACAAATTTGGTACACAGACTTTGGTTGAATAGGGTGCCTAGTGGTGATGAGACTCTTGCCTGAGTTCATGTAGGACACAGCTACAGCTCAATCTGATTTATACAGGAGTGAAGGTGAACTTATAGTTGATGACATCAGCAGGCCATGTGAGAGACAAGAATTTGGGGAGCCTGAATGAAATGAATATGTAGGCATATGCAATATCAAAATACATTCATTCCATGGCATTGGAGGAGTAACTGTGGGATACACACTTCTGCTCTTCTTTCTAGACACACGTCAAATTGACTGCAGTGAGAACAGGACCCCATACTAAGTACACAGACTTCAGAACACAGTACTTATTGCAAGCACCATGGCAAAAGCCGGATTTATACACAACTGTAGATAAAGTTATTGTAAATTACATCAGCAGTCCATGTGGGAGACAAGATGCTGGGGGGCCTGTATGAAATGAATGTATAGACATGTGCAAGTATCAAAATTCCATCATTCCATGGCATTGGAGCAGTAACCATGGGATAGACACATCTGCTCTGCTGTCTAGACACACATACATATGCATCTGGTTGACTGCAGTGAGAACAGAACCCCAACCTATCTAACTACACAGACTACAAAACACAGTACATTACGCAAGCAGCTTGTCACAAGTCTGATTAATACAGGAGTGTAGATGAACATATAGTTGATGACATCAGCAGGCCATGTGGGGACAACAGATTGGCAGGCCTACATAGGCACACAGTTTCATAGGTCCATATGAGGCTACTAGCCTAATAGCACTAAGGTGTTTAGGAGCCTAACTGTTTAAAACATAAGTACCCTTATTGAGCATAGCTGGATGATCATTTTTAGCAGAGCAAGTTTGTGAGCAGCACCAAATGACCTGTCCGTGAGGGACATAGGTCTCAGCCAAGAGGTGACCTTACAATTACCCAACAGGATAATTGAAGAACACTGTTTCACATGCAGTGGGAGCCTATCACAGAGGATTGTGAATTGTTGTGGGATATATCTGTCTCCCCAGCATGCTTTGTTTATGTCAAAGGCTAGGTGGAGAACCCTAGGGCAAATTATTATTGTCCCATTTGAATTGCAGATATCCATCATTTCCAGAAGGGGAGGCTTTAAGATTGCTCTGCAGGACAGGCAAAGGTTACCTCTCTGCAGCCTGCATGATACCAAGTACAATGACTGGTGTGTCAGTTTGGTTTACCTTCAAAATATTGACTGTCTCACCATTGAAACCACTTCTGTGAACTCTGAACTGCAACTTCTCAAAACCTCAAACACCGATATTTTACAACGCAAAAATTTTAGATGTGGAGCAGTTAGAAATGTTGACATTTGCATTTTCAGCTTTCTGAAATTTCAGCAGTATGGATTTTGCAGAAACATTTTGACAATGTGCACATTTGAGTATGTGCTTTCAACATTTTGAAGGTAAACCATCAGCTTTTCCATATATATCATGTGTGGAGGCCTGGGAGTCTCCTAGGCACAATTGTGTGTTTTCTCTAATTGGTGCAGGTGTCTGGTAAGGTAAAGACAGATATGAACATTGTACTCCATTATTGGTGTGATAACAGTGGAGTATAGCAGAGGTATGACTACCCTGGTCTTGGATGTGATGTCCATATGTATGATGTGCGGAATGCAGATTGTGTGTGTCATCAGTATGGGCACATAGTGAAAGTGTAGATTGCTATCAACATGCATTCCTAAGTCTCATAACACTGTGTTTAAGCTTAGGGGAGTGCATGTCATATAATAATTAGCAGGGTGCTTCATTGACAAAGGGAACAATGAGTCATTGTATGCTTTAAGTTTCAGTCTATGAGTTTGGCACCAGTCATTAGTCAGTATCAACTTCTTCTGTAATATGTTGCCATCACTGGGGAACTCTGTATGAGTGTGTTCAGTTAACAGTCATCTGCAAACTTGGTAAACCATAGGCCATCTACTGTTGCTAGTGCTTCAAGGAGGTATTTTTCTAATCATCTGAGGGCCCAGCACATATCCTTGTGGTATTCCACTGGTGAGTGGGCTAGTGGTGGAGGTGCAATCCCCAACTTTGAGATTGTGTATTCTGTTGTTTACCCATTTGCCTATCCATCTGTACTGTAAGGCCTAATTCCCAGATGGGAGATCTTCACTATGAGATATGAATGAGGGATAGTGTCAAATGCCTTGGATAACTCAACATGAGCCATATGTCTTGTCATCCCTCATCCAAGTCTTTGGGGTCAGCATCCAAGACGTCCATAAGGGTCAGTAAGCAAGATCTACCCTTGAGAAGCCAAAATGGGGAGGATCAAGTGTGATGAAGGTCACCTATGTCCCTGTGGATATGGCCCATGCTGATTTTAGGCATACGGGTCAATAGTTGTAGTTCTGTATGTTACCAGACTGATGTGCATTGCATAGCACACAACATTTGATATTACATTTTGCAGTGTGGTTGATATATATGTGCAAAAAGCACTGAGATCCCAGAGTTGCAGTGCTTGGGGGTGAAACACATAGATGTACTGTAGATATGTGAAATACTGTTAGATATGGCCCTCAGTTTGTAATGTTTCCACATGACATTTAATGTCATACACAGGAAATAGACAGTAAAAAGCAGCAATACAGCATAATCTATATATTTCCATAGCATGGTGAACAGTGGGTTTGCGCAATTGTCAGCAAAGTGCATATGCATGTGTAATACACATGTTTGCATGTAGTTAAGTAATGCACAAATGTGAGCAACATTGCTAAAGTCTGGCAGTTAGTACTGAGTCTCAGAAATACAACTGCTACTTAAATGATTCTGTGGCAGCATATATTAATGCAGTTAATGTAGTGATACATTCTTTTTGGGGCTAGATGGTACTGGGTTCAAATACAGCTGTATCTCATACCTTTAACTATGTTTGCATTACTGTTGCTGTGTGTTGGTGTGTGATGCACACTATTGCACAATGATGCATTAAAGAAAATAAATGAGGAAATAGGACAATGGTGAAATGGGGAACAAGCAAGGGTAAGAACAAAGGGAAAGCAGGGCATGAATTTTTAGGAGGTAGGTAGGAAAGAACCATAGTTGTCCCTTTCTTTAACAGTGTAAAGTGAACATATGTGCAAAATAGTAACAACATTTGGACTGTCACCTTCAGACAGAGGGATTATCCCAAAACAGTCATGCTGTAAAGCCAATTGGACTGAATCAAGTGTGTCAATATGACATGCATGAAATGGAGAGCTATATATGGGACAATATTTTTTATTTATTTATTTTTTTTTTTTTGTGGGACATGTGTCCATTTTTCTTTTCTTTTTTTTTTAATGGAGAGAGAGAGAGAGAGAGAGAGAGAGAGACAGGACTGTTGGGAAAGGGATATAGGTATGTCTTGGTCAGGTAAGTTAGGTAGATGAGGAACCAATTGTAGACAGACAAGACAAACAAGACAAGAGACAGGGACGGTGATGGATACAAAAGGTTGGGAGATAACATGACTGGGGTGAGGGTGGGGATATCCAGAACCCATGGTTGTCAAGCTGGGTGACAGTGAGAATCGAGTCCTTACCCACTGAACTATTATCACTTTCACCTCACTCTGCCATTGGTTGGAATACTTGAAGTCTCTTTCTCCTCCTCATACTATTGAGTAAAATGAGGGAGAGCAACATCTCCAGCCAGTGTAGACGAGCACCAACAGTATAGGGCACAACCATAAACACCATCCCTGGCATCTTGGTGTAGGTGAGAAAATCACCATCTCCATTACTGCTCCCAGAGGGTACCACGGGAATGGCCTCCCGGGCAGGATTGCCGGAGGGGGCAGGTAGTGCAGGGGCAGTAGAAGTGGTGCTGTCAGGTTGGCTGCCAGATGTGCTGGGCAGCAGTGCTGGAACCAGTAGATGGGGAGCAGGTGAATCTTGTAGGGCAGGCCTACCCCTGTGTCCTGTGGAGAATTTACTGATGTGGTAGACATAGAAGATATGGAAATATTTTGATGACATGTATTAAAATATAACGAAAAAAATAGCTAAAATAAAATAAAATAAAAAAAAGAGACATAAGGGTTGGTGGGAGAGAAAAAAAAAGAGATAAGATTAGTACCTTCTTATGTGACATAAAATGCATTGATACAATTATTTGACTCTGTTGTCTTAACCTTTACTTTAAGACTACCACCTCCTAACAGGGAGTTTTTTCCTTTTATGACTACTAGCTCCCAACAAATGCACACTGTACTACAGATTGCAGCAAGTACTCTTTGGCATGTACATATATGGCACATATGCATATTCCAATTATATAGATTGCAGTTTACAGCAGGACATATGCATCACTGGCAGAAAGCTTTAACTTTAACCCTTTAAGTTACACATAATTGAAGAATTAACAGTATTGTATAGTTGGGAAATGTGTTTGTTGAACCCACAACCTCCGACTAAAGTCTAATATTGTACTCTTGGTTTGTGCTACAGACTAATGCATGTGCACTTGCTTTTACATTTGAGATATGCATACTCAGTTTGATACAACTCTATAAAATATCAATACATTTATCTTTTAACTTTTAATGTTACAATAACACTACTCTTCTGCTGCATACATACAACATGCTTCCCTCATCTTTGCCAATCTAGCCTAATGGGTTCTTACATTGACCTCCTGGTCCATGGCAGCTGTAGAAAAAACAGAAAAGAACAGAATACCATTATGAAAACTAGTCTTGCCTATATTCAGCTTTTAAGTCTTACAAGTCCTCTCTATAGTCGAAACTTATACAGTTGTGTAATGTCCACAGTCCTAAATTCTTCAATCCAAGCATCAAGGTTATCCCTCTTCCTCCACTGTAGGCCATTATAGTGATACCTACATTGGTCACCAGTGTGCAGGATACTGGTGGCACTGGTTACAGCCCGGGACAAACTATCCCAAGCTTCTGATTTATACTGGGAGCCAGAATAGTCCCCAAGCAGAAGCCTGACACTATGGTGTTTAACTAGGAGTCCAATAAAAATTTTGGACTCCTGGACACCCCATCTCTGTGCCCTAAATCTGAAACTCTCTCCAGAAATGCTCATCATGTCTACCATGGATCAAGTGCAATCGAGACTGATGCTTCCCTACCAGTTCCAGTTATTGCATTTACTGTTTGAAAATGTTGCTCTTTGCTTAACATCACGCCTATACAGTGCTCGGCAGTGTGCACCCATGAGCACCATGTTTGTGCAATGGTGAGTGGAAGTGCCACAGTGGTGAGCAAAGCAATTTCAAGGTTATTGGATGTACAGGTAGTTGTGTATGTGTGTTAGACATATGTGAAGGCCATGGCAGTCCAGATAGCAGACAAATACTAAAAGGAGCATAGTACACAGTATATGCACAGCCATACATTTAAGAATAAATGTGATAATACATAGATAAATAACTACATAACTGACACAATACTAGTGCCTCAGCCCTCATACATATAACTAATATAAGCGACAATGGGTAAAAAGTAAGACTGAATATAATGGAAGTAGAGCAACAGTAAAAGTGTATGGGATATGCTGTATTGGAACCTAGGAGCATGTACATGGCAGTCTTACACCTGTTGCCACAAGAAGGTTGAGAAAACATTCAGTGTCATAACAGTAAAACAAAATTTACACATCCTGTAGTAACTCAATGTCACAAGAGTAAAACACAATTTCCACATCCTGTACTAGAACCCAGAACCATCCGTACTCCAGCCCTATGCTTACCTGCTGTCACATGAGTAGTTACATAAGAGTCCTTATTTTCTAATCATTATTAAGGTCTCGCTGTTAACCGCAGTGCAATGTTACTGAGTGAGTTTCCACAATACCCAATAGTATTAATTGAATGCATCTGTTTTTTATTTTTGGCTGTCTGGGGCCTGTCTGCTTCCTTTGTGGTCGTCTTGTTCAGTATGCACACTGCATCACTTCGCATAAACCAGATAAGCATAGCTAAACCTTACATTTATTTTTGTCCCGTGCTTGCACTAAGTGGTGCATCTTGCAAACACTGGCCAACTAAAAAACAAACAAACAAAAAAAATAAATAAATACAAAAGGAAAAGCAACCTATGACATACACACTAGAAAATGTTAGTACACATGAGATATTACTGCAATGAACTTCAGAAGGCATACTTTCATTTGGTCAGCTACATACTGCACATGCTGGAATTCATTTAAGAAAAGTCTGAAGCAAAGGATTTTAAACTTTTATTTGTATGCATTATTTAGAAGCGTACTGATGGCATGGCATGTTTACCAATCCATTTTACAGGTATACATCTAAAAGGAATGTGTTGTGATAAATATAGGTTCATAGGTAGGTACTAGGCTATCTGCCCAAAGGCATTTATAAGCCTAGCTGGAATGTGTTGGCTTTTGCCACCCCCTTAGATTAGTTCCCTGTGCCTCTGTCCAGCAGAGCCATTCAAGTGATTCCTGGGGTAAACTTTCTGTTTGAAAAAAGACGAACTGCAGAGAAATCCAAAAATCACACAAAGGATGTTGAGAACAAAAACACTTTATAACGCAAAGCTTTCAGGAATAACCCTTTCTCAATACTGAATGCAAACATACAAAAAGCAACTGCTTTTATACAAGCCAGAGAATCATGTGACTGCAGCCAAAGTCACATGACATATTCAAAAGTACATATCAAAAAGCTCTATACAATTACTAAAGACATTTAAAAACTTATGTAAAAATGTGTAAAAAATGTGTAAACAATATACACACACAAGAATATACACATAAAATACATTTATCTACCTCAACTATCTAAATACAAAATTACAAAAATACAAAGTAAAAATAAAAATAAAAATAAACATAAACATAATAATAATCATCATTTCACATTGCGTTGCAATCCAACAAGGATAGGTTTTATACTGACTGTGCTGTTAATGCCAGGGGGGCTGTCAGCTCCCAAACGTACTATCCACTGGTACTCTTTAGTCTCAAGAAAGTTATTAATATCACCATGCCTGCTAGAAGGAACAATCATATCTATAACCCTAAACCTAAAAGTATGCCGGTCTCCATGGGTCTCAATATGTTTAAATAAGGCATTCTGAGCACACCGCCTCCTGATTTCTGACTTGTGCTCAATGATCCTATCCTTAAGTCTACGTGTAGTCTTACCAATGTAATATGCAGGGCATACAGTACATGATGCCATGTATATCACATTGGTAGAAGTACACGTGGCTTTTACATGAAAATTATAAGTGTAGTTTGTTTTCATGTGCACATATTTACTGGATTCCAGAATAGTAATCAAGTCAGAACAACAGGAGCAGTGATGGCATGGATAAGTGCCAAACTGAGATACAGAACAGAGAGGTCTATCAAAAGACAAAGTTGAAGGAGGACAAAAGTCCTTATAACAAAGCATACTTTTAAGACTTCTCATGTTTCTAAAACTAAAAAATGGCTTGTCACCTAACAGTTTTGTAAGTTCAGGAGATGCCATTAAAATGGGCCAATACTTATAGATTGTACACTTAACAAGGGTAACCTTGCTAGCATAACCAGTTACATATCTAAACCTTTGCGTATGGAGGTTTGCAGTTGAATTAATTCTAGTATTAAAATCTGTAAGATATGAATTTCTGAAATATGGAGCATATAATAAATCTCTATTAATAGACACATAGTTCTTTAATTCATTCAAAATAGTCATTGCATAACCACAGTCAATGAAATTGTTAAGTGTATCATCTAACTGTTCACTAAAAATAGTATCATCTGTGTTAAGTCTACTCACTCTAATGAGTTGAAACTTAACCAAACCTCGAAAAACATGGGGGGCATGCATGCTGTCCGCATGCACATATCTACCCACATAAGTATCTTTCTTGAAAACAGATGTATTTAGAACGCCATTTTTAGAAAAAATATTAACATCAAGAAAAGAGGCCTCTTTACTAGTAATAGTTGATTTAAATTTTAAAAAAGGTGTCGTACTATTCAAATATACAAGATATTGTTCTAAGCTATCCCTAGAGCCATTCCAAATTAAAAAACCATCATCAACAAAACGCTGATAAAACACAACATGTGCATCAAAAAACTTTTTACCATCATGCATATTGTCCAATTCCCACTGATATAATTCAAGATTTGCATAAGTGTTGGCCACGGGGGTGCCCATGGCAACCCTGTTGACCTGCAAATACGGTTGTTGATTAAAGATGAACACATTATGACTAAGTACTAGGTCCAATAGTTGACATATGTTCTGAATGGAGTCACAGGTTAAGGTTTTTTCAGCAGTCAAAAACTTCCTAATGGACTCTATACCATAAAAATTAGGGATAACGGTGAACAGTGATACAATATCTAATGTAACAAATAGAAAATCATCTAAATTCCGTGGTTCACTATAATACCATTTTGATAGTTTGAAAAGAAAATCACCAGTGTCCTTAATAACAAAATTACATTTATCTAAAAAAGGAAATAATTGCTTCTGAAGGTATACCGAAACAGGTTCGGTGACCCACCCATTGCCAGAGACAATAGGCCTCATAGGGGGATCTAACAAGCATTTATGTATTTTTGGAAGTCCATATAACTGAGGTATGGTAGGACATGGTACAGAAAAAAAAGTGAAACAATTCTAAACTAATGTTATTGTTGAACTGCATGTCATACACAGATAAATTAACATCAGTAATATGCTTCCTAACATCCAATGAACTAATTTTTTTAAAAGACAAATGGTCCACCAAAATCTTCTCCATAGATAAATTATAGCAAGCCCTATCCATAATCACAATACTACCACCCTTGTCTGCCTGTTTAATAATGATTTCATTATTTCTTTTAAGATTCTGTAATGCAAGATGTTGTTCATAAGTTAAATTATAAGTAAACCTCCTATCATGAGTATTGAATTGTTCCCTATAATCAGCTTCACATACATTACAAAAAGCAGTGGTAATTGGTACATTTACAGGTATGAAAGTCCTGCGCTTTCTAAGAGTAATACTAGAATCATTATTAACATTGAACAAAAGTTTTAGATTCAAGTTCCTTATGAACATTTTTACATCAGTAATCATACCTACTAAATCCAAATTAGCCATAGGTATAAAGCTTAACCCCTTTGAGAGAAGGGACACATGAGAGTCGTTTAAAATAAAAGATGAAAGGTTTAGAACGCCTCTTACTGTTTGCGGGCATTCTTGCCCTGCCTCAATGGGCTGTCGTGCTTGCGCTTCATTGATAAAGTCTCTTGCTTCATGGAGGATGGTTCCCTTTTCTTGAGAGAATCCTGCACACGTTCCGGTTTCTCTAGGTGAAACCGTTTCTCTATGAAGTTTAAAGTAGACTGATGAATTTTTTTATTATTATTGACTTGTTGCGCATCTATCACTGAACCCGAGGCAGTAGCTGGAGTGTCCATGGTGGACGCCATTACGGTGTCAGCGTGAACGTTGTTAGAAGAGGCGGTGGTTATAACCTCAGTAGAATTTAAAGTGACAATGTCCTTTTGCATACAGTTGGCGCTAACATTCAAATTTGGAGTAGAGGGCTGGAAAACATCTAGCGCTCTAATAGAAGTGCTGGCATAAGATTTCGTATTAGATACTTCTGAAATTAATTCTCTTGGGTCATGCCTTGGCCAAGAAAAGATATGACCCAACCGGAAATCGTTAATGTCTCGAGAAAGTTTTCTTTTTTTGGCTAACTCGAGTTTATCATCCAGTTCACGAAACTTACTGAATAAAAGGTTATACTTTAGCGACATTTCTGAAAAACATGTAAGAGATTTCAATTCTTCATCTAGTTTAATAATTTCAGCCTTCAAATCTTGTTCAACCGACATAAAGTATTCATTCATTAGTGACATGTAGTCTAAACTCAACTTCAGGTTCATTTGCTGCCACTTTTTAAGTAGCTCGGGATATACATTCCCATAGGATGGCATTTTCAATATTCTTAGCCCCCGAGGGACTATCCCAATTTTGAGGTACGCAGAGAAACTGAACCTCTGCCACTGAAAATGTTTATATGAACCAACTTTACGTTCAAATAATGCAATTTTATAAGTAAAAGTATCAATGTCACCTTTAGAGAGATTGTCCAAGTTGACCTGCGTTCCATTTTCAGGAGCCATAACAGGAACAAAATCCAAAAGAGGATTCACCTCTTGCATAAACAAAGACTGTAATGATTCCATACTTCCAGTATTAGGTAACAGGCTGCAGAAAAAGGCTACCAAATATAGTTACTCAACAGTCCAGCAGAGTAGTAGTATGAAAAAAGACGAACTGCAGAGAAATCCAAAAATCACACAAAGGATGTTGAGAACAAAAACACTTTATAACGCAAAGCTTTCGGGAATAACCCTTTCTCAATACTGAATGTAAACATACAAAAAGCAACTGCTTTTATACAAGCCAGAGAATCATGTGACTGCAGCCAAAGTCACATGACATATTCAAAAGTACATATCAAAAAGCTCTATACAATTACTAAAGACATTTAAAAACTTATGTAAAAATGTGTAAAAAATGTGTAAAAAATATACACACACAAGAATATACACATAAAATACATTTATCTACCTCAACTATCTAAATACAAAATTACAAAAATACAAAGTAAAAATAAAAATAAACATAAACATAATAATAATCATCATTTCACATTGCGTTGCAATCCAACAAGGATAGGTTTTATACTGACTGTGCTGTTAATGCCAGGGGGGCTGTCAGCTCCCAAACGTACTATCCACTGGTACTCTTTAGTCTCAAGAAAGTTATTAATATCACCATGCCTGCTAGAAGGAACAATCATATCTATAACCCTAAACCTAAAAGTATGCCGGTCTCCATGGGTCTCAATATGTTTAAATAAGGCATTCTGAGCACACCGCCTCCTGATTTCTGACTTGTGCTCAATGATCCTATCCTTAAGTCTACGTGTAGTCTTACCAATGTAATATGCAGGGCATACAGTACATGATGCCATGTATATCACATTGGTAGAAGTACATGTGGCTTTTACATGAAAATTATAAGTGTAGTTTGTTTTCATGTGCACATATTTATTGGATTCCAGAATAGTAATCAAGTCAGAACAACAGGAGCAGTGATGGCATGGATAAGTGCCAAACTGAGATACAGAACAGAGAGGTCTATCAAAAGACAAAGTTGAAGGAGGACAAAAGTCCTTATAACAAAGCATACTTTTAAGACTTCTCATGTTTCTAAAACTAAAAAATGGCTTGTCACCTAACAGTTTTGTAAGTTCAGGTGATGCCATTAAAATGGGCCAATACTTATAGATTGTACGCTTAACAAGGGTAACCTTGCTAGCATAACCAGTTACATATCTAAACCTTTGCGTATGGAGGTTTGCAGTTGAATTAATTCTAGTATTAAAATCTGTAAGATATGAATTTCTGAAATATGGAGCATATAATAAATCTCTATTAATAGACACATAGTTCTTTAATTCATTCAAAATAGTCATTGCATAACCACAGTCAATGAAATCGTTAAGTGTATCATCTAACTGTTCACTAAAATAGTATCATCATAGATAAATGTATTTTATGTGTATATTCTTGTGTGTGTATATTTTTTACACATTTTTTACACATTTTTACATAAGTTTTTAAATGTCTTTAGTAATTGTATAGAGCTTTTTGATATGTACTTTTAAATATGTCATGTGACTTTGGCTGCAGTCACATGATTCTCTGGCTTGTATAAAAGCAGTTGCTTTTTGTATGTTTGCATTCAGTATTGAGAAAGGGTTATTCCCGAAAGCTTTGCGTTATAAAATGTTTTTGTTCTCAACATCCTTTGTGTGATTTTTGGTAAACTTTCTGTTTCCCATCCGCTCATCAAGGTTTCACTTGAAGAGGGTTAGCGAGGAGCTCTGCCTAATGTAGATTGGAATCTTGTTCCAGAGCATGGAAAGTCTCTGGGACAGGAATCTATCCATCCAGCACATCCTATTTATTGATGTGGTGAGGTTTAGATCCCTGGAGCGTGTGGCTCGAGGAGCTATGGCTTTCTTTAGGTGGAGCATGTCCATCAGTTCTGGGTTGGACATGGCTTTGTATGTCAGGCAGAGATCACCTCTGAGTAGGCAGTATGCAACCAAGTACAGCTGGAGTTTCTTCAGTCGAGCTGCATAGGGCATCTGCTTGAGGCCAGTGATCTTCTTGGTGAGGTACTTCTGTGGTCTTTCTAGTTGTTGCAGGTGTCTTGTAAGGTACATCCCAAATGGGGCATTGTACTCCATGATGAGTCTGATGAGTGATGCATAGAGGGGCCCAAAGACCTCTTTCGATCTGGAGACAAACACTTTTGTGATTAGGTCGGCCACATAGAAGGATTTTCTAATCACTTTGGCAATGTGATTATTAAATGAGAGGTTACTACCTACTTGGGTCCCCAGATCCCTTATTACATCTTCCGTATTTAGGGGGCTACCACCTATGTGGTAGTTTGTGGGTACTTTGTTTTTTCCAAAGGGGATGACTATGCACTTTTTGGCATTTAGCTTGAGGCCATGGTTTTGACACCAGGTATCTGTCTCCGTGAGACCCTTTTGGAGGATGTCTGTGTCAGCTGGAGAGTCAATTATAGCCCCTAGTTTGCAGTCATCTGTGAACTTGGTCAGCCATAGTCCTCCAGTGCTTGCCTGTACCTCTGAGAAGTATATACCAAACAGGAGGGGTCCTAGGACTGAGCCCTGGGGAACGCCACTTGTAACCAGTTTAGAGTCAGACCTAGCGCCCGCAACTCTTACCATGTGGGTTCTGTCCGTGAGCCATTTGGCAACCCATCTCATGATGCAGGGGTTTATGTTTAGGCTGGTGAGCTTGTCTATAATACCTGAGTGGGGAATGGTGTCAAAGGCCTTTGCAAGGTCTAGGTAGGTTGTGTGGACAACCTTTCCCTTGCCTATAGCCTTGGTAACTGTCCCAAGGAGGTCCACCAGGTTTATGAGGCATGATCTGCCCTTAACAAAGCCAAACTGGGTAGAGTCCAGTGTTTGGAGGTTTCCAATGTCTCTGTTAATGAGATCCATGATGATGCTCTCCATAGCTTTGCAGTCCAAGCTAGTCAGGCTTATAGGGCGATAGTTCCCGGGGTCCATTGTGGCTCCACCTTTGTGGAGTGGAATAACCGTTGCTGTGCACCACTCTGTGGCCACGTAGCCTGTGGAGAGTTTAAGCAGTGTGTTTAGGTGAGGGGTTAGTTCATCTTTAAACTCATGTGGGATGCAACCTGGAGCACCATCCGGTCCCATTGATGCTGTGTTTTTGGCTTTGGAGAGGGCTGTTTTAACCTGTCTGTGATTTCAAGGGCACTACATTCTTCTGGTATAGTTATGGGCCCTTTTGGGGGTGAGAGGGGGGTGAAGTTTACACTGAATTTGTCTGCCAAGATGTTGGCTATATCTGTCGGTTCAGTGTATTTTGTGCCATTCTGCACTAACTCAGAGCAGATCTGAGAATTGCTACTTTGATTCTTGACATAGCTAAAGAATGCCTTGTGGTTATCTTTGGAGTCCATGGCAATTTTTCTTTCGAAGCTAACCTTGGATGATTTTATGAGGGAACATAGTTTCTTGCTGATACTGATCAGGGAAGTCTTCTCTTTTTGGGATTTTAATCTTTTTTGTACTAGTTTCCTCCTTCTATTATATAGCTTGTTTATGGCAGGGGTCCACCAGACTGTTTTCCTTTTCTTGGAGGAGTGAGTCTTGGTTTTGTTTGGGATGGCATGATCCATGCATTCTTGTAGGTGCCCGTAGAGTGCATTAGTAAAGGATTTTGCAGCTTGGACAGCGTTATCCTTTAGCATGGGGGCTTTGAAACTTCCCACGTTGGTCTTAAGTAACGTGAAGTTTGCTTTTGAAAGGTTTTTCACAGTGGTTTCTTTGACTGGGGATGGTGGCAGAATGTGGATATCCAGAGTGATTAGTTTATGGTCAGATCTAACCAGCGAGGAGTTGACCTCCAGTGTGGAACACCGGTCACCCATGTTGGTGATGGCCAGGTCCAATATGTCACCTCTGGTGGGGACATTGACCAGTTGATCCAGGGTGTTTGAGTTTATAAATTCTAGGAAATGTTGGGCAAGGGAGTTTGTACTTGAGTAGTTCTCCCAGTTAATGTTTGGGTAATTCAAATCACCCAATATCAGGGTGTTTGGTAGGACCTTTATGTTTCCCAGTGTTTCCAGGAATGTGGAGTATGGGTCCTGGGACATGGTGGGTGATCTGTAGCAAGCTATAATTTGAATAGCAGTTTTGCCCATTGTTAGTTGTATGTGGATGATCTCTGAAGCATCGTGCTGTGCCACTAACCTGGAGGTGTGGGTATCCTTGATGAATATGGATACTCCCCCACCTTTTGTATTTCGGTCCGGGTTTTGTGGCCGAAATGTAAGGTATGAGTTGTAGTCTGGTAGTGCTGGGGTGCTCTCTGGAGCCTTAAAACAGGTTTCTGTTACTGCACATATTTCGATTTTCTCCATACTGAGGAGTGCCTCGAGTGCATGCATTTTGAGGTTTAGACTTCTGGCATTGAGTAGCATTACCCTCAGTTTTTTGTTACTTGTGCTAGTTACAGAGGTGAGTTTGTCTTTTGAGCCTTGCCTAAAAAAGGCACTATTTGGGTGGCAAGAGCCTTGGCCAGTATTTGAAAGCCTAAGGGTAACAGGTGCAAGCCATCTCTAGCAAAGCGGCGTGGCTTGTTGAGCATGTCATCCCAGGCTGACAGACACTGGATCTCCTTTGAATGACACCAGAAGCTTAGCCAATTGTTGAAATTGATATTTTTTTCTCTATACCGTGGTATCATTCTTGGTGAGGGCAGGATGCTACTCAGGGTCAGGGTCATACAAGTTTTTCAGGACCAGTTCCTTTAATAGAACTTTGAGCATTTCAAACATGCTTTGTTAGCTAAATGTGCAATTTTCCTATTTTTTGTGGGGGGGACAGAGGTGAATTACTGTTATGGCACAAGCAAGGATAGACTCTTCTTTTGTTGGTAGGGGGGAGCAATGGTGAGTTACTGGTATGGCACAAACAAGGATATGTTGCTTTTGTTACTCTCCTTGTTTTGCTACAGGGGGTAATACTGACTGGCTACCTTTTATGTTTTATCTGGAAAAAAGTATTCCTTACCTATGTAATACTTATCTGTACTATTCTTCTGTTGTCTTGTAGGACACCTAGAAATATACCCAGGCATGTCAATCTTCAGAGACTGCCCTTCATGGATGTTGAGAACCAGGTAATTGTGGATGCCTTTAAATAACATGGTGCTTTTCTTCAGGAAAAGGGACAGGGAGATATTGTATGTAGGATGCACATTTGGCAACAGATAGTTTCTGATATGTATACCATGAGTGGCCATGGCGGGACATACAAACAGGTGTGCCACAGGGCCACTGATGTGATCACATCTGCATGGAGGAGAGCAGCTGCAGTGGGCTGTGACCAGATGGGTACCAGTGGAGGGCTTGCGAGTGAACCACCACTAACACCCAATGAAGAATTCATGGCCAATATCAGGGATCCAGCCAGCTCACAAGAGAGAGTGTAATACAGCATGTTCTGGAGGAATGTTCAATGTAGGCTTTGCTGTCTCAAACATTGAATACCATTGTATAAGAAAACAAAATCAATGTTACTTCTGCATAATGTGGGTTTTTTATTGGAGGAAATAAAGATTGGTACAGTTATTAGCTTAGGTTTGAGTGGACAGCCATGTCCTTGTTGACAGTATAGTTAATGGACATATAAAGGGCTAAAAGTATTACCACCTGTGTTACTTTTAATTGTGATTATGCTGTCCTTACCTCTTGCTTAACTTCTTTCAGGCCCATCTGGCTTACAGAGGAGACTGTCATCTGCAGATGGTAAGCAAAACATTTTTATGTCAGTACTGAAGAGCAATTGAAAGAAATAAGTATGTGTTGGGGATGTCAGGCCTGTTGTGTGTATTGCTGTAGTGTGTGTAATAGTGGCAAAACTGTTAGTTTGTTAGCATACCTTGGAATACAGTAGTGTAGGTATTGATATTATCCTGTTTCCTTGCTTTTTATCACAGGTGATCATGACACTGAAAGTGTGGGCATTTTGCCACCTGATGTCATTGTATCAGCATACTTTGATGATGATGCTGGACAAACTGAGGCACAGTCAGGGGGTACAGAGGTTGAAGCTGATACTGAGGTTGACATACAGCCATTCTCTGCAATTTCATTGGACACAGTCATTAGGTCTATGCCTACCCATTCCAGTGACACTACAGATATTGGACAGGTGGAGGGTGAGGCCATTAATCAGGGAAGTGTGGTTACTGTGGCTTCAGTGCCTTTTGAGTCTGGCCATAGCCAAAATGTGGGCAAGGTGCAATGCAGGGCGGTTAATATGGATGCTCGAAGAGGGCCTGCTGTCCCTCTTCCACCTGGTGCAGATGTCTCTTCCCAGGCCACTCAACATATGTTTAGGGCCATCATGGAGGCACAAGCATGTTCCCATAGGTGCTACAAACATACGCTCAGGGTTGTAGATGTGGCTCAGGCTGACATGCATGCATGAATGCCAGCGCTGTGTTGCCGATTTCATTGATCAGGTGAATGACATGTTGGAATGTTTGGTGTCTGTCATGGAACATGCTGTGTCTGTGATGGAACATTTGCTAGGAGGGGAACAGTATCCTGATGGGCATAGGTCAGCCACTTCATCTGTTGTCACCCATTGTGGCCATGCCTGATCACACTCGCATACTTGGAGTACGTACTTCCACTGCACCGTTAGTGAGTTTACCATCCACACCCAGATGTGGCATACCATGGGGTTGAGGCTCTGGTCATCCTCATGAAGGGAGCTCGTCCAGCAGACATCTGTCATGTTCAGGGAGCAGCAGTGTGTCTGACCATGGGCATGGATGTGACAGTGCAACTCCTGGCAGAGCCAGTTCTCATGTTCGAGGACAATTAAGATGAACTGCCACCTCTACCTTGCACAGCTCTCACCTGTCTGACATACCAAGAAGACATAGAGCCAGCACAGGGCTTGGCTGTGTCCATGCAGGTTCTCACACACCAATTTCACATGGAAGACCCCTACAGACACACGCACAACAGTTACATGGTTCAAACATGCAACTTCAAACTCATTTTGTTTCACTGGCCATTTATTGGTTTATCCAGATGTCTTCTGGCTTCTCTTGCTCACACACACTCACCTACCGTTGGTGTCAGCTTAGCCTCCTGCTCTCCTACACAACACCCTGTGCAAGTGATAACTGACATATCCCTGTTTTCTATTTTTTGGATTCAGGGATGCATAAGCTTTGCGTCTGATGATCAGGGTGCATATTTGACTTAAAGTGCTTACTGTATCTGCATTTGTGGTGTTGAACTGGTAATTATATCTTTGACATATATTTGCCTTTGAAAATTACACAACTGATAGCATCAACATTTCTCAACTTTATTGTGAATGATCTTGTGAGGGTTGTGAAGCCAGAAACTGCAATGTGTATCTTTACTTTCTAACTTCTCTCTTTAGTGATTTTCTATTATAAATGTATGGTGCTAAACTGGGCCATGCAGTGACCATCACTACTTTTCAGGGTATGACTGTGTGAACCTTTGATGCTTGAGGCTTACTACTTAATAATGAACATGTATAAGTCACATACATGTCTGTTGTCACATTTTAAAGTCATTACTGGGCCATTCACATTTTACTTGCTTACAGTACTAATTAATGTGATACAAGGATATGCCACTCATTCATACTTATTACACAATGCACTCCAAATTTGAGACTTACATTTTAATGCAGCAGTTAACATTGTTGTAGTTCAGGTCTGACTCTGTATGATGCAAGCAGTACACACCCAATACATGGGGAGGTAAAGGTTGTGTGAGTTGCCTGGCATCAATGTTACTATATGTATGTGAGTAGGAGGAAGGTTCTAGACCCCTAAGTGGTGAGTGAGTGTGCTATGCATTTTCTCTTGGCCAAAGCAAGGGCATACTGAGCATGCTTACATCTGCCTTTACCCACAGAAGTTGGTGGTTCCCCCTCTGACTCCCCATCTGCCTGTGGCTGTGGTGACTGTGGCATTGATGGTAGGATATTTGCCACTTCCCCTTGCTGATCCTGCTGAATCTGTTTTCTCAGGATGATATGTGGCATGGCACACACATTATGAATATTTCTGCACATCCAGAGCTTCAACAGATGTATCTATGCACTGGAACCATGACTTTGGCAGCCCAAACAGATGCTGTATGATATTGCTGGTTTGAGTGTGTGCCTCATTATGGCATTCTTCTTTGGGTTTGTGTG
Organism: Protopterus annectens; assembly: GCF_019279795.1. Taxonomy (NCBI): domain Eukaryota; kingdom Metazoa; phylum Chordata; order Ceratodontiformes; family Protopteridae; genus Protopterus; species Protopterus annectens. Next base: position 903,541,535 of record NC_056734.1, on the reverse strand, counting down.
CATTTCTGATAGGTGTAATCAGCCACAGTTCCAGTGCATAGCCTGCATCACCCAGTAAATGACCCTGTGGGACATCCACCCTAGCAAACATCTGGTACAGATATGTGAGTCATAGTAACTGCCAGGGTTGCCAACACATACGTTCAAGATAATTCTGATGGCATTACACATAACTTGGCCATTGGTAGAGTGGTAGCCATTTCTGTTAATGTAGAGCCTACCCTTTTTCCTGGTTGGTGCTTTCATTTCTATATATGTGCAATCTATAGCACCCACTACTTCAGGGTACTGTGCTACATGGTAGATCTCCTGCTTATTTCTGGCCCTCTCCTCAGAACTCAAGGGGAAATATGTGGTTACTGGCATGTGGGAGTATAGCATTCAGAAAATGGTGGAGGAAACTGGATGCTGATGCCTGTGACACCCCCAGCATGTCTCTTGTTGTCTCTGAAAGGTACCTGGAGCTAAGATTCTAAGGGCTACACATACTTTTGTCTCCACTGTGATAGGTTGCACTTGGTTGTCTCTGGCTCTGAGATGAGGATGGCAGAAATCACAGAGTTCATTTAGTGTGTCCCTGTTCACCCTGTAGTGCTCTACAATTTCCACATCATGTAGGTTGTGAAAAATCAAACAAGGCATGAAAACTCTTCTCCTTCTCAACCTTGCCTAATACCAGCAGCAACAGCAGCATTGGTTTCAGCCTGTAGCACAAATAAATGAATTAATAGAGCAGCAGCCCCCAACATTCTGTCCATGTAGACTCCTTTCCGTGGCTATATGACAAAAGTGTTGGTATTTGCTGGGAAAACGTGCAGATGATTGCAAATTAAGAGCTGTCATTGATTCCCCCACTAACACTAATGTTTTCCAGGAAGGACTGACAGACAAATGACTAGTGTTAGAGCTGAGATCTAAAGCTAAATGCCAAGACATGCATAATAGTATCCTTCAGGAAGACATCAACCCCTGATAACTATCATCAGCATACCCTAAAAACTTGACCCAGTAGTCAGGGATTTGGGAACACACATAGACAGCAATCCAGCCTTTGACCATCATGTTTCTACAGTAGTGAAAAAATCATTCTATGTTGTGCAACTTATAAACAAAGGTACGGTATCTAAGTCCAAGGAAGTCATTGTTCCATTATATGAGTACAATACTCCCTTTGATATGTACCTAACCAGGCATATCAAAAAAACTGTAATGTCTGCAGAGGTTATTCAGTAAAAGAATATAAGACATAAGTAGCATGTCCTATGCAGACAGCCTCAGGGTGTTATCCCTGTCTTCTTTCTTCTCCAGACTGTTGAGGGGGTAATGCCTGGTGTACAAGGTATTGTCAGACTCTACCCTGATGGATCTCCTACATATCTGCAAAACAAACAGTACCAGAATTATCCATTCTAAAGACTTATACCTTGCCTGTGATATAAATAGGACCTGCTGGACAGATAGGTATGTATCCCATACATACCTCTCAACTGTCCAGATTTTCGCAGAATGTCCTGATTTTTGCCTGATATTTTTGGTCTGTTCCTCATATGACATACACACGTATATACATACATTTTTACATGCTTACATACATTTACATACTAGCTATTTAACAATTAACAATTTTGAATTTTATGTTTACTTGGTTGTCAATTTCAGGTCTATATTAAATAAACGAATGCTTGAAATGTCAAATGTCATATGGTCGACACCATATGATCGACATTTCAAGAGTTCAAAGGTTAACTTTAATGGTGCTGTATGGTGCAGAATGGGAGAATTTCCCTTTTCTGCACTGAAGTGTGGTCTCGGACTTGGTATATTTAAGTAGGGGGGTGTGGGGGGTACAGGGGGGCTTACCCCCAGCTCGCACTGTTAAGGTATGTTTTTCTTTTTTTTTTTTTTTTTTTTATTATATATTCGATCTTTCAAACTTTGACCATATGTTTTCGGACATATGGTATTCGAAGTTTTGAAAGTTCAAATATATAACATAGACGCGTCATTTCCATATTTTATTGTGGATTGGGTACTTAGATGAATGGTAATCAAGTTGTGAGTCATTATGCTGGCATTAATATTTAGCAAATGCTTTTAAATAAAATAGTTTTAAGAAATGAAGCTATTTAGGACGTAATAGATCCCATTGGTGACTGTGAACACATGACTATGTTAGATCACTATAAATGTTGATTTTACTAATTGAATATTATCTGAAGAAGTCCCGCAATTATGTGTGACGAAAAGCGCTTAATAAACGGTTTCTTGCCTTACATCTGGAAAAGCTTGAGCTCTTTTGGCAATCTTTTTGCACCTATATGACTTGCGGTTTTCAGGCAAATCACTAGAGATTGAAATCACTAAATAATGACAGATATTTGAGCTTCAGGCTTCATGTCCTTCAGAAAATGCATGCTAACATAGAAACTTTTATTCTAGTAACTATCTTAGTTCATAAGAGGGGTCTACTTTATTACCGCAAAAGCTGAATCGGTCGAATACAATTTGAGCAAACCATAACGAGCGAAATGCAAATACGTCGAATGCATTAAACCGCAAAATTCAAAATCTCGATCTCGCATAGTTGGCCAACCCCACCACCCACAACATACTACCTACCGAAACACAGTAAAAAACAACACATACACACACTAGCCAAAACCCTACTTCTAACCCTAAAATACAGCACCAAAACCCTACTTCTAACCCTACACTAAACCCTACATACACAACTATCTACGCACTATCCTTAACCCCTCCGTAACCCTAAGGTCCGTAACTACCACACACTTACCCTACTGAGCTATACCCAAACAAACTAAATATTCCACACACATGCACTTAACCAAACCCTACACTAAACCTTACATACATTACCTATCTATGCACTTACCTTAACCCGCACCCTAACCCTAAGGTCCGTAACTAACACGCACTTACCTTTTGGAGCTATTCTGCAGATGGGCCAACTATGAGAATTTGATATTTTCACTTTTGCGGTTTAGTGCGTTCGATGTACTCGTGTTTTACTCGTTATGTGTTGCGCGAATTGTATTCGACCGATTCAGCTTTTGTGGGAATAAAGTAGACCCCATAAGAACAATATTTAAAATCTGTCCGTATTTTGGGCATTTGTCCCCCTTTTATTTTTGGCTTTGTCAAGATTTATTACACTAAGAGGTTAAGAGATATGATCCCAGAGACTAGTCCTTCTTTGGAACATTCTCCCCTTTCATGTGAAACAGAGTTCCTCCCTAACCCAATTCAAGTTTAACTTGGACAATTGGATAGGGAACAGGAAATGTATTCCTGCATAACTCTCAACTGCATAGATTCTCACAGAATGTCCAGATTTTTGCCACATATTTTTTTTGTTAGTTTTTCATAAAATTGTTGTTTTCTGGAAAATTAGTGACAAATCATTAAAGATTGAAGTTATAAAATAATGACAGACATTTGAGTTTCAAACATCATACCCTTCCATAAATTCATGTTAAAGCAAAGCCTGTTATTCAGTTTTCTAAGTTTGCAAGAGGAATGTTTAAAAATCATCTCTATTTTTGAGTCTTTGCCCCAATTTTACTCGTGATTTTGTCCAGATTTCTTGCTCTAATGAGAGGTATGCATGATCCCTGGTTTGTTACCTATGTCTGTAATGAACACAGGCAGCCTGTAAATGGTTCATGTCCCATGCCGCTGCTTACACTTGTCAGGAGAACAAGAACCAAGAACTTTTCAGAGATATTGGATGTATGGTTAGGCTTAAAAAGACTCTTGTGGTAATTAGACTAGTAAACACCTTTGAACCAGTGAACCTGATAGCAGTCTTAACATAACCGTTGACTACTACAACATGCTAATCATACAGGTCTGTGCAATATGGAAATGGGTAAAGCATATATTTCCATTTAGTATTCTGATAACCACTTATGGCTTGATGTTCAGGTAACTGATAACCTATTGTTAAAATCAGTGCTATTATGACATAGCAATCAGTCATACCTGAACCCATACTTACCCAGTGCCTCTCTGAAGTGTCACAGCCTCTCCTGTTGTACCTCCCTCTTTCCTTCAATCTCTGCAGAAGCAACACAAAAAAATAAATAAATAATGCAGATTTGTATGTGTTGCCCCATGGCAGGGCTAGCCACCCAGCAGCGTAAACCTTGGCTTTAGATGATTGTCACTGTTGTAGTGACACTCTGACTTCATGTGCAAAAATGAGAAAAGAGGTTATGGATGGATGGATTTGTATGTGTTGCCATGTCAAAGTACAGTATTGCAATGGTTATTGGACAGTATACTTACACAACTGAGATGATTTGTGGGACCTATATGGTTTCTTTTGTTGACTAAGGAGGGCTTGACTTTGCCTTTTTATGTCAATGTAAAGGTGATGGCCAAGCTATTCCAAACATCTGCTTTGCAATGAGACTGTGTATAGTCACCCTGCTAAAGCTTCCTGCTGTAATGTTTGTACAATAGATGACACAGAAATGGCCTAGAATTAATTGTATTTATCATTTCTCATGCTGGCTACTACTGATGTCTCAGTTACAGTTCATATTATATGCTTCCACCTCTGGGCATGCACTCCGGGATGGCTTATAACATTCATAATATTAACAGTGTGCCTCACAAATATGAAATCACTTACATGATATTTTTGTTCCTCTGTGTTGTACATTTTGTTTTAGTATTACAGGATGCACTGATGTCAACTGTCAGTAATGGCACCATGGAACTGAACCCATGACAAAATGGAACATGAGCTTCTGAACTCTATGTAATAGCTACTAACACCACAGGAGAAATGACAAAGGTGCAGGGTTTGATTCTCACATGGGGTATTTGGCTAGGCTTGAAATGGCCCACAAGGGTAGTTAGCCTAGTACTAATCTATGAACCTATGTAATGTGAGGACTACAAATGCATAGCTGACTGGAAATATACCTTCTTCTGACAACCCTGTAACTGTTGCAGTATACATAATTCATTGAGTTCAGTAATAATTAGAGGCATATATTGTTTTATTATGGTATAATTCTAACTGCAATTATTTTTTAATATCGCCAGTGTTATCTAAGTTATGTCGAAGCCAACATTATATGCATGATCAATGGCAAAGTCTCAGCATATGCATAATTATTTTTTTGAGTCTTTGCCATAGGACAAGAAGTAGCATTTCTCTACAATCATTCCTGACCGCTGGCAGTGCTCCATGCCAATCTTCATGTAAAGAATTAAAAAGAATACACTTATTCGCCATGTATGTGATATGTTGTTTTAACTGACAACATTATTATTGTATAGGAGGATAAACAGTGAGGAAAGGGCCATACAGAGTGTATAGGAAGGGATGTTCTCCCCAAGCATATTCCTTGATGATTTACTCTTGGGATCATTATACACATATGGCCACTGAAGCAGTGCTCACACATGTTCTGAAAGCTGTGTTTCTGCTGTCTTCATATTGAACTTAATTTGTACCTTGCTACTTAGGTTTCCACATGGTATTGCACATGTGCTATTTATTTGATGGCATGTACACAGAAATGAGTTGTTGCTATATTTAGTACTGTGAGCACTTCTGGTATCACATAGGTCACATGATCAAGTTTAGCAGCCGCAGTACACCATTATATTGCAACAATACAATTATAAATTATATGTGTAGCTTACATTAAAGTAAAGAAAAAATATGATGTCTGTCATGCCACATAAAAGCATACTATCCCTCGTGTATTCAAACCTGTGCCTGTTGTACTGGCATTTAAGACATACTTCATTAACACTTGGGCCCTTTTATTCTGTATTCATTGATGTCCAAAATGCTAATAAGAGGACATCATCACCAGCCTTGTATGCAACACTGATAGGTAAGTCTTCGCACATGCAAATTTAAATTGTGAGTTTTTGACATAGGACTGAAACTGTCATTCAGTAAAGAACATCAGCTGTACGTATTAATGTACAGTTCCAACAATCACACAAAGGATGAAGTCAAAAAAGTTATGCATAAATCAGTGGGTTTCTACAAGGCAAATATTTACTGCAGTGATCCCTACTTTAACATAGATGATACTGTCCCAAGATGGGAACACTGAACCTATGGCATTACAATGAAACAGACAAATGAATATGTGCCACATGAACATTTAAATAAAAAATGAAAAAGTCAATACATGTGTTAAGATTTGTACGTCTGAAGTATGCATTTATGTTTCACTATACCCATGCTATCAGAATATGGTTATTTTTCCTGAGAGAGTTCAGTTGTGTGACTGGGCTTATTGGAAACATGATGATGATAAAGGATGTTAATAGGTTCTTAACAGGCTTGCATTCCAAGTGAACATTGTGGAATTTAGCCCAAGTTTCCAGGTGTCCTGAAGCACTGTCGAGGAAAGTGACTTGCTCAAGTTCATCCAGGGGCAAATTAGGGCTGAAAGAATCAAACTTTGTACCACTGGAGTTACAACTCATAGCCTTCACCCTCTGCATCAACAGTGATAAAAGATGCCATGTATTAATTTATTATATTATCTTTTGACAAGGAAGGCCTGAAAGTTTGCCACAAGTATAACCAATTGTTTTATGGTATACATAAGCTATTGGTTTCATCCACGTCATTCCTAGGTTTGTAGGTTCATAGGTGTATACTAGGTTAATCACCACTTGGACCTTTATAAGCTTACTTAAGCACCCCAACTGTGTTCTGCCAAATTATGTGCCTTGGAGGTTATTTTAAGAGGTATTTGTAAGCAAGGGCTAGATCTGCAGGCTTCATCTGTCTGTTCGAGACACAGATGCAAGACCAGGGGCGTATTTCTGATTTCTCTTCCACTGGTCTAGGTCTCATTTTTTCAATTTATGATTGTTAGCAATCTTCATTCCAAGTATGAGATTTGTACAAAAGCACCTCATATAGTCTTATAAAATGTCAACAAAAATGTGTATCGTGATACAGTCCTAAGTAAGAAACTTTTTTTTTTTTTTTTTTTTTTTTTTTTAGTTTTTGTCTGACACACTGTCAGAGAGTGTAATCCTCCTTAGCAGGGATGCTTAGCACATCACTGACTGATCAATACTACTATTGGGGTACACTTATGAGGCATTAGCTAGCCAGAAATCCTGATCCTCACTCTTGTAATGCTTAGGCATGTGCACATCATCAAATAGCAACCAACACCATGTTCATCTCCACAGCACTTCAAGCAAGTTGAGCAGTACAGAACTGGTAATGAGTCAAGATCTAATTAACACAGTCCCTGTGTCCAGAGAGGTTACTCTATACCTTGTAAGTGGATGCTGGGCTATGGAACTTCCATCGTGCTAGGGAAGACTGGCTTAGGTTCCCAAGTGCTGAAAAGCAAATTACTTGAGAAGTTTTGATGGGGACTACATATGATAGTGTTTGAAATCTTTCATGGAATGTATTTCTCCATAGAACTCTTAATGCTTTGTATGTTTGCAATGTTTTTCAATAAGTCATTGGAAATGTATTTTATGGATGTTGGGAAACATTCATGCATTAATATTTCTTTAATATTATTGTAACATCCGTAAAAGTTTAGACTGTCTCAGACTTGAATAACTTCTGTAGTTTTGTGTAACATTAACAACTGTTGCTTTGCTTATAATGCTTTCTTTGCTTAGTAGTGGTATAGTCTTGCATTTGCTATTATTTGACGTCTTTTGTAGTTTATACCTCTTTATTTGGAGATTCAGTGTGTATGGAATATTACAGTTCTTGCATTGATGACTACACTGTTTCTGTGACGCTAATCCCTGACTACATACTTGTATTTGTTGCTCCATAAGTATAGCAGCCTGTACTTCCCCTTCTGGGTGTGTTATATTTTTTTTTCTTTTTTTTTTCAAAAACATTTTTATTTTGATTTCTTTATAAACATACGCAGATGTACATATAACAAATACATTAAAACAATCACAATACTATTTACAATATTTACATTCATCCATGATAAACAATCATTTTATCCATGAGAAGTTATCAGTATTTGTTCAAAAGGTTTTCCAATTTTTGCCATGCTATTTCTTATGAGTAATGTTATGAGTTCTATAACAAATGGTTTGCAATTCTTTTTAACAAACAACTTTTGCTAAATTAATAACTTCTTTAAACATAAAATCTTGTTTACTTTTCTAGTTCAAAGTAATAACTTTTCTGGCAATTGCGAGAACTGACCAGAGTAACTGAATCTAGGTATAGGAACACTGAATCGAATTATTGAGCTAAAAATATGACAGTTATCAGTCCATAAAGCATTTACAGAATATCTGAAGTCTTTCCAGTATTGAACATTTCTACATTCAATGAACTTGTGAACCCAGTTGGCCTCTACTGTATGATGCTCTTTTGTTTATGCAATTGTCTTTTATGTCACCACATTTCTACTTATTTTAATAAACACGTATTATTCTAGTAATTCATCACATTTCCAACATTTACTTTCACTGTTTTTAAGTATAAGATTTATTTTATGTGGAGTATAGAAACTCCTATTCATAAATTTCCATGTATACAATCTCCAGTATAATGAAGAAGAGGTACCATACATAGATTTCAATAACAGTTTTTTGGATTCATCAGATATTTGTTCTCCATTAATCTTTATATAGTAATTCCAAAAATATGAGTCAAACTTTAGAGTGTCTTCTCTTAGTATCTTATAGACAGGTGAGATACTTAATTTTTGATCATCTGTCTTTTCAAGACATCTAATAAAAAGTTGGATCAAACTAGGTATAGATTCAGTCGCTAGGTTGATTGATACTCTCATTTTGTTTTCTATAAACTGACGTAATGTGTGTATAAACAACCAACTGTCTTGACTATTATCAAAATTACATAGAAGAGAGTTAAGTGCTTTAATACTCTTATTTTCAATAAATTGATGCTAGAATATCAAGTTATTTTCCTTTAGTTTTTGCATCGCATTGATGTTGAAAGAATCTAGGCAATCAGGGGAGTATGCTATAGGGAATATAAGAAATAGGAATTGTTTAATGTTATAATTACAATCAATTATATTTTTGAAGCTATTAAATATTTGATTAATTTCATAAAAAAATGATCAAACTTCTTATTATATAAACAAAATTTACGTAAAGGCCAATGAACTCTACTTATTCCATATTGTTCCTTAAATTGATTTTCTATTGTTCTGACATAAGTTATATGAATCTCATGTATTATTTTCCAGACAGATATATGGGTAGGTGAGATCCAATGTAATATTACATTAATTATAACTGATTTGGAATAAAGATCTAAGCTAGGGAATGTTATCCCATTACTGTTCCAAGCTCTAATGTACCATTTATATGCAATCCTAGGTTTTAAAGGGAACCATAAAAATTTAAGTAGCATGGAATCTAATTTTTTAAATAAGTGTTTGGTAGGGGGTAGTATCAATGAATGTATATAAAGCAAAATTTTAGGTAAAATTATCATTTTAATTAAAGAGAGCCTATCCTCCATTGTGAAGAACATTTTATTCCATCTTTTGCTTAGTTCACTAATGGTGGTTATGAAATAATTGTAGTTTAGTTTAACAGACTCTTTCCATGTACTCTTTATACTGACGCCCAGATATTCTAGTACATTGTTCTCCCAATTAAACAAACTATTCTCTCAAGTTTTGTTGATCTTTTTGTTAATTAGTAATGTTTTGGATTTATGATTAAATGTAAACTCTGAAATTCTTTCAAACTTGCTTAAGGTATTTATAACATCATGCAAAGAACCATCAATATCACCCAACATTAACAATATGTCATCAGGAAATAATTGTATCTTAGGACAATAGTCCTTATTAATTTGAAAGCCTTTTATATTTTGCTTGTTTCTGATATATTCAGCAAAAGGTTCCATTGAAATAGCAAACAATAATGGTGACAGAAGACAACCTTGTCTAGTTCCCTTCAGGATTTCTAGTGGTGAGGATAGACATGATCAGATTTTCACACAAGCTTGTGCCCCACTACAAATTTTCATCAATAAGTTTACAAAGTCTGAGGAGAATTCAAAACCAATCAGAACTCTTTGCAGATAAGACCAACTAGTAGAATCAAAAGCCTTTTCTATGTCCAGGCTGATAATAATTAGTTGTTTTTTTTTGTATTTGCATGCTATGTCTATTAATGATAGTAATTTAATAATGTTACATTGCACTTTTCTATGAAGAATGAACCCAATGTCTGATCATTATGTAGTAGATTAGGTAATATTTTCTTTATCCTATTAGCTAATATTGTCATAAAAAAATTAACATCAGTATTTAGTAATGAAATTGATCTATATGAATCACAAGATTTGGGGTCCTTACCTTGTTTTAAAATGGGGGAGATAACTGAATATTTTCACGATGGGGGAGTTATACATTTTTGCTTAACCATAGTAAAGGCACTCATCATTTTTTTTTTATTATATATTCAGGAAAGTTTTATATAGTTCAGGAATTATTCCATCCAGTCCTGGAGCTTTATTACCTTTTAATTTTTTTATTTGCTTTTTTTTATTTGTTTCACTTCTGTTAGTGTTATGTGTTTATTTAATATGTTATTTTGTTGCATTGACACCTTAGAAGTTATATTTTCTTGAATAAAAGTGTTTATTACATTATCTGTCTCCAAAAGTGGTGTGTTATTATTTATATCTTTATAGTAGTTTTTGAACACTTCTAATATGCCCATTAAGTTAGATGCACTCTTAACTGAATCATCACTTTTATATTTAATCTCATTAATAAGATTTTGATTGTTTATTTTTTGGATCTTACTGCTATTTTATGTAGATATTTGGGATTTACAGCATAAGATTGTAATTTTAATTTTCCAGGTTTATAGTTACCTTATGATCCAGAACTTCTAAGTATTTCTGATTTAACTTAGTAATTTTGTTATGAGCTACTTTGTTATTTGGTTTTGCGTCCATTTTTATCTTGTCTATGTTTTTTTGTAAGTCTAAAAGTTCTTTGTCCCACTCTCTCCTTTTTTTAAGGTACCAAAATTTAATTCTACCATATATATATAAACATTAAAGGTGTTACATAGTAGTATCAGTCACTTCACCATTATCATTTGTTTCCATAAACATGTCTATTTCTTTCATTATTCATTCCCTAATATCTTTTAACTTAGTTATCATGTAAGCATGAATTCTCTGTAGAAATCTTAAGTCATTTGTATGTTTAGTTAATGTAAAGTTTATAGCATTATGGTCTGAAAGTAGACAAGTCATTATAGATACGTCACTTATTTTTGAGTATATATTATTTGATACAAAGACCTTGAGCAGGATTCACGAAACCTCTGTGTAAGAGTTAATATGTCTTACACAGAGGCTGCAGTTAAATGGTGTGACGTCAGCATGCCATGCATATTCATGAAGGCATGCTGAATCACACCCTAGGCTAACACGGTCCATGTAGGAAAGTAGTGGGCGTGTCCGCACAGCAAGTTCTGCAAAGGGACACACCCCCAGAAGAGTCACAGTCCTGAAAGTAAACTCCCACGAGCGAGTCCGTGGAAATGTCAAGAAACACAACAGCACACACGCCCCCACAAACTATAAACCCAACTGTAATGTAAAACGTAAAAATCAACAGTTTAATTTTTTTTTTTATATAATTTCAAAAATGTTTGCCCGTAATTGCGCTCATTTGCGTGGGTCTGCCCTTCGCTCAGCCACAGTCAGCAGTCATTGGAAAAGCATATAAGATCTAAATACGCAAATTAAGCCAAGTAGCGATAGCGTAGTGGTAGAGATGTTGACCAAAGAGGAGGTAGTCATGGTTCAAACCCCAACAACATCATTTTCTATTTTTAGTGAAATAAGCACGAAACAATCCCCTGGCATATATGTATGTATATATATATATATATATATATATATATATATATATATATATATATAAAACTATAATTTAAGTAAAATGTAATGAAACGGGCCATGTATTTTTGAAGAAATCTGACACAATAAAAAAAAAAATTTATAAGTGCCCATAGCTGAGCAGCACTCTAAGAAGCTGAGTATGACTGCCCGCAGGTGAGCAGTGATTTAACAGGTGTAATATGAGTGCCCAGAGTTGAGCAGTGCTTTAACATGCTGAAACTGTGTGCCTGTAGTTGAGCAACATTTCACACAGTGTAATATGTGTGCTCATAGCCAAATAATGCGTTAACCAGTGTAACCTGTTTGCACGGAGCTGCGCAGCGTGCCAACCGGCTTACCCATGGGCAACATTGAGCAAGCTGTATCAAAGCTGCCTTTACACAGACACACCTCCTAGCCTGTCTAGACAGTAGTAAAATAAAAAAAAGCAATGCCCAGACTCAAACCCAGGACACTGTGCATCATAGTCAAAGTACTGAACCACTAAGCCATGACAGTTGTACTGAGAAATACAGTATTAGCATATATATAGGAATGAATGGAAATAGAAGCATGACAAAGCAGGTTTTCTTAAGCTGATACATTTCCAAAATGGCCAATCACAGATAAGTGTGGGAAAAATGGCATATATAAGCCCCATAGGCGGGGATACACAGCATAACTGATTGTGGAAACTATTTGCAGTCAGGATGGCAGGTGTAGGAGAGGGCAGTTGCTTCCAAGCACAGAGGTGGGGTGTTGAGGAGTCCAAATATATGGTTTGGCTCCTAGTCCATGATCATGAGGCTCAACTCATGCAGGGCCAGGTTCTCTGGGGTGCGGACAAGGCAGAGGCATGGTACCGGTTGGCACATGATCTCACCAGTGCCACAGGCATACCAAGGACTGGCGAACAGGTCCATCACCACCATGCAGACCTGAAGAAACGAAAGCAGGACCAACTGAACCGTTGGATCCAGGAGGCCTGGCAAATGCCCAATGCCCCACTACTGAGTAAGTATCCATGTAATTAAGTATGTAAGAAATTATCCTAGCTGATATTATGGAGATGTATGTTCCAATATTACTTCATTTATATTACAGCTGCAGGTGTGTGTTCCGTGAATCAGCGAGCCTATGATGATAGGCTGGTGCTGTTGCGCCACCAGGCAGGTTAGTAATTATTTTGCTGCAATTGTTATAAAATATAAGTGAGACAGCTTGTAAATGAGTTCAGTGTTGTGACATATTAATAAAGTTCAATTAACACAAGAAGAAAGATTCTGCTAGTACTGTATGATTAGATAAGTGATGCAGCCTGTAATCCAGAAATAAAAATTAAACAAGTCTGAAATAGAGAGATTTTCCACCTGTATTGTAATATCAGATAACTTGCTTCAGCCTGAAAATTACTGGTAAACAAGCTAAACATGATAGACATGTGTCAAATGCATCCCCTTTTAAAATCTGCCATGTGAAACAAGTGAGTCTGTTGGAAAGGATTGCTGTAACTAAGTAAGAAATGTTAATAATGCCTGGAATTAAGTACCATCTTGAACTGTAAAAATAAAACAAGTAAGAGTGTGAGAAAGAGGTATGAATTGACCAAGAAAGCTGTAATAAGTCTTGAATAAAGTTATACTGCAGTCAGTACATAATGAAATGAATGAGACAGCCACAACCAAAGAGTGAAATGTTTGTAATAACGTACTGAAGCTGGAATGTGTCTGTCCCACAATTTGGATATGTTGCTGTACCCTTGCAATATGGAGATAGTATGGTTGTATGAAATACTGAACATCCACAGTTGTGTAGAGCCATATAAATCAAATGCAGCAGGATGCTGTACCTGAACACAGCCAGATATGAACGTGTATGAATAAAAATGCAATGTATATTAACATAGCAGTGACATTCCCATCACCAACATTCCTAAGGTTACATATAGGAAACTGTACTAAGACCTGTAGGTTATATATATATATATATATATACATATATATATATATATATATATATATATATATATATATATATATATATATATAGATGCAGCTACTAGAAATGTACAGCATATGTATAGGTAGTTGAAGTTGTTAATGAAATATTTCTTCACCCTACCCTATTTTCACAAATAATGCCATTCCACACCAAACTGGGTATGTGTATTCACAATTAATTCCCATGGACATTTGTCCTGTTGGTTCATACATATTTGAATGTACGTTGATGCATGTGCCCTGTTCACATATCCAAACCTGATGGCCTGTTGCCATCAGTCAACCCTGCATGCTGTTGGATTGTGTACTGTTTTTCAAAATATGCATGTGTTATGCTTGCTGTTCAATGTTTGGAATTCATGGGTGTTTGGTTAATGGGAATACTGATGCATGCTGTTACAACTAATTTTGAATGGTATTGTTTGTTACTAACCCAAAATGTCATAAAATATTGCTAAACATAAGACAACAGGGAAGGCGGGTTCCAGCGGACCCACCTCTCCCACCTCAGCTGGCGAGTACACCTGGCACTAGTGCCCAGGCCGGAACCTCCTCCCGTGGCCCTGTGCCACCTTCGGGTGGAAGCGCTGCAGGGGATGGGGCCTGTCCCCCCCTCTGCAAGCGTGGCTGGATGAGAACGTCCACTCACCCTCCAAAGTGTCCGGTCTGTGGTGCGTAGTGAGATCAGGCATTCTGTGCTTGAACCCCTACGGGTGGCGCAACTCACGGGTGTGCCTGCACATCCTCCACAGCCCCATTCTGGGCAGTGAAGGTGCAGTGGCAACTGCCCATGGGTGGGGATCTCAGCTCCACTGTTGCCATCTGTGGGCTCATGGGCTCGCGATATCCAAACATCCATCCCCGTCAATTGTGTTCACCCCCCACATGTGTCATACTCCGCCCCTGTATGTGTCTTGTTTGTCTTGTCTGTTAACCTCCCCAACTTACCTCCCCAAATATACCTACTTCCTGTACCTCACATTCCACTCTCACCTGAAAAAAAAAATAAAAAAAAGGGCACTCTGTTCCCACAAAACAATTACGCCCCATACATAGCTGCCCATTTTGCAGACATTTCTGCTGGACATGTCAGCTGGTAATTACAATTGGCTGTACAACATATTTTGTTGTCCTCACCCCTCTCTCAGGGGTGGAAGGTTTCAAATTTCACACCAAATTACACACATATGCACAGCTGTTGCTGATAAAGAAATGGGCAGCTATGGGCCTTTCCTACATCCTTCCTGCAAATCCCGAGCTTGTTTTCCTACTGTCCTACCCTCTTTGTGCTCCCTTTTTCACCACTTTCCTATCTCCCCATTTTCTTTTCTTTCAAAGAAATTAGCGTGGGTGTGCATGAGAGTAAGCACTTTTAAGCAGTAGTCAGCGGGTGTGCACTTGTGTGCACTTAGCTAAGCATGTGTGCCCGAAGCTAAGTGAAAGTGCGCATGCGTGAGCACCACGCAAACCAGCGCTAACCCACTTACAACTGCTTAAAAGTGCCTTAGTCACTCTGAATGACAAGGCCTGCAGTCTGCTCAGCAGCAAAATAAAATTCCTCTGTCAGTCTCGAATCCAGGACCTTGGAAACACTTGTCTGTATGACTTACCACTAAGTCATGACTGATATACAAGAACTTTGTGCTAAAAGCAATATATCATGAAATAGTACTGGCAATTCTTGTGGAATTGCATTACATTAGTGTGGTAAGAGAAACAGCCATGCTAGTAGGTAATAATGTGACAGTAGCACCTTGCAAACCACACACACTATCAGAGCAGGATAAACATTGCCATATTTGAATAGGTAAGAGGCCAGACCTCGCAACTGTAACTGATTTACAGGGATGTTCTTGATTTGCAAACAAATGTTAACTGTGCCCCACTGACTCCCTGTGAAATGTACTAACAGTAGGCAGAAAGGTGTGGAATCCCACGTAATGGTAACTCTCAATTAGTTAAAGTACACACTACTTGCATGTCAGAAATGGTGTAGTAATACATATGCTCAAAATACCCAACAGTCACAACTGCAGAATATCTGAAATATATCATGGGTGTATCCCACTGATATGTACCATTCCCTGAGGCTGCTAAAATATACACCTGAGAGTATCTGAGGCCTGCAAGTGTCGGAAACTCACAGGCACATCATTCTGTCTGCTGTCACACACTCTGTGAATAGCTGTACAATTGCTTCCACAAGCACACCCTCATGTAGGAGTACAACCCAGAAATATCAAAGGATGTAGCCATCTAATAAAATAAGGACAGTATAGCAGTTTACAAGCAATGCATGTGCCTGATATTCATAACTGTTAGTACAAAGTACAAGGCCCCACTACTGCTCAGCAGCAAAATAAGATACCCTTGTAGGTGTCAAACCCCACACCTTGGCCTTACCAGACTGCATGCAGTACCACCAAACCACACCAAACATATAAGGAATTGCTGCTGAAAGAAATATATCATGCATTACAAGGAGTGAATGTAAATGAAAAATAGGAAAGCCATAGCAACACATTCCAGTAAAGACACTTAGCAGGCCTTCAAGGAGTTAATATAAAGGCTAAATAGTGAAGCCATAGCAACAAATTGCAAGAGCTACTGTTGTATACCAGTTAATCCACAAGTCCCACAGGAAAGCACATACTCCCATGTAAACAGTATTAGTATTATTAGGTGTCAGTTAACATACACACTGAGAAGAATGAACTGGAAGAAGCAACAGTCAGGTTTCAGTACAACATGCATTTCAATGCCTACAACACAGCCTTAGATATGAGAGACATACCAACCTTTACACTCACAGAACAGTGTCCACAGCAAACCAGCATGGTCCCCACCTTGAAAAACTGAAAGGGCTACACCTACCTAACCTAACATTTTATAACACTGTCTGAAATTACAGTGAGAACTGCGATTACCACACAGCAGACTGCATGCAATTAGTAAATGCTGGCTAACAATTGGTGCAGAGGCCATCACATGCACACGTGCAGATACCTACAAAAGCAGCCTGTACTCCCAGTCCACACATGCAATAATATCATTGCAGCAACTGGGGGGAGAGAGAGACAGAGAGAGAGAGAGAGAGAGAGAGAGACAGAGAGACAGACAGAGAGAGACAGAGAGAGAGAGAGAAAGAGAGACCAAAAAAAAAATAATAAAAAGGAAAAACCATCAGCAAGCCAGCCAGCAGCAAGCCAGCCAGCAGCAAGCCAGCCAGCAGCAAGCCATCCAAAACAGCAGTCAGAAACAAAGGTAATGTAAAGTACATAATCTAATAATCTACATACTATAAACCCTCCATATGTGTTAGCAGTCTGTATCTATATTTATATGAAGATGTGCATAGGGCAAGGGACATACTGCAACTGTTAGTGAAGGCTGGATGTACATATGTAGTTGAAGGTTGCTAACAGTATGCTGCCATAGGCACAGGAACAATAGCATACTACCTACCTATGACACAATGCACACACATGTACTCATTGCAATACCAACTATGTGAGGTGGAATGAGTATGGCACTGACTGTGTGCAAGGTCTGTAATGGTGTGATTGCTCAGCATGACTTTGTGTCTGTCATGGTAGTGTGTGTCCTTGGTGTGAGGCCAGAGAAAGATGTGTCTGTTATTGGGATACAAACATACTACATTGCCATATGTTGTGCTGTGGTTCCGTGTATATGACTGCGGTGTAGGTAGGGGAATGGCCACAAAGATAGGGTGCATTACCATTGAAATTGTAACTGTGCATTGCATGCATTGCATGGGATGACAATATTCCCCATCCATTACCTTAATATATACCCCCAGTATGAGGTTGTGCATTGAACCTCAAACAGTGTGCTGAGTGCTGGTGTATACTAGTTTGTTGTAAGGAGTGTGGCAGGCAATGTCAAACAGTTGTTGGCTGAGCACTGATATGTGGTAATTTACATGTGTATCCACTGATAGACAGACATATGCTACATATGGCAGTTCAGTGATATCAGTACAGTAGAGTATTATGTGTGCCATGTTACTTGCTCACATATTTTCCTTTTCCTTCCAGGGCGATGGTGCATCAGCACAACCCCTGTTATTCGGCAGCAGAGGATGAGGAGATACACCAGATCCTGGTGCGGGATTTTTCAAGACTCTTTTCCCAGACCAGCCAGAACCAGCAGGAGAGGGCTGCACTGTGGCAAGACCTTGTCCGTCGGGTAAATGACATAGGCATGCATAACTGGACATATGAGCAGGTACGCCATCACTGCAGTGATTTAATTAGAAATGTCCGTCAGCATGCATCTGATATCCACAGGCAACAGCTTGCCACAGGTGGTGGGGCACCTATACACCCCCCTCACCAGACTGGAGGAGCTCCTCCTAAGTGTTGTGGCTCCAGCCCAAAAACAACAACATCCACAAATGTGTGTAATGATGGAGGCTGGAGCCACCCAGCATCTGGACATGGAGTGTGCAGGTAACATGCCATATCTGTAGTTGACTGTTCTCTGCACTGGCAGTTTATGCATGTGTGAGATGTGTACTGTGTTTGTAGCTGTTATCCTGGACATTATTGTGCAAGATTTATATTCTCAATATCAGCAGTACACCTGTGAAAGCCAGCTGTTATACTACTGTACTGTATCATACTCACAGTATCAATGGCACAGTTGTGCCCACTGACAATAACTGTCTTATTTGTGCAGGTCCCTTTGGAGTAACAGCAAGGCAGCCAATCCATGCTGTTGAGTGTGTAATAACAATACTTTTAATACTAATGATAATAATAGTAATAATACCCTCAAACAGTATTGTTATGTGTTGGATTGCAAGTGTGGTTGTGTGTGTGTTTGTATCTCATGTACTGAGGAGTGTGCATGTGTGCATGTCTGCATGTGCCCATGTCTGCATGTGTGCATGTGCCCGTGTGTGCATGTGTGCATGTGCCCATGTGTGCATGTGTGCATGTGTGCATGTGCCCATGTGTACATGTGCCCATGTGTGCATGTGCCCGTGAGCATCTGTGGTAACATTGTGTACACATTGTAAACTGTGTTTCCTGTCTTCTTCTCACAGGTTCTGGTGTTGCTCTGGGGGTGTGCAGCAGGGAACCTGAAGCCACTGCTGGGGATAGTGATAATGATGATACATGTGTAATGGCACAGGGAGGTGTGTCAGGGTCTGTTGTTGGTCAGCCAGTTGACAGTACACAGCAGTCAACCCCATCAATGCGCACAGTCATCCTGCCGATACATCCATTGTCACCAATGTCCTTAGCTGAGGGACAGCATACAGTGGGCATTGACCAGGGTAATGCGGTATCAGTGGCACATGCATCCCGTCACAGCAGCCATGGCCAGAGTCCTGATATGGTACCACACAGGCAGATGTCCAGGGGTTTTCGTGGGAGCATCCGTGGTCGTACTGCCCATGTCAGACGTGCCCACAGAGGTCTTTCAACCTCAGCTATGTTCCGGGCTGTAATGCAGGCACAGGCACGTATGGAACGGTACACCAGACTGGGTCTGAGGGAGCTTAGAGCACATCGTACTGCTATGAATGACACTATACGTAATGTTGCGGCTCCCATCCGTACTGTCAGCGACGTCATTGACAGAAGTTGGGGGGACACATAAGATCTGTTCCACAACTACATGTCTATGAGCCAGGGCAATGCAGGATGGTTGAGGCATCGACGTGGACATATGCCAGCAACATCAGCAGCTGGCAGTCCTCGCGGACGACAACAAACCCACAGCCGCTCCCATAGTGCCAGTACCAACCCCAGCAATGCTGGGTCTGTGCTGTCATCAGACCACCCTAGGAGACCACGTGCTCTGGACAGTCCCAGCAGGGACATGTGTCCAGTCATCACCCAACTGCTTCTGATGACAGTACCCAGTCGGGCTTAGTACCTGATACAGTCCGTAGCACCCCTGCCAGGCAAAGGTACCATGTCCGTGGCCAGAGACAGTGATCTGTATGACCTGGCAGGTACAGTCTGTGGCTGTCCACAAACACCCGTATATGGCAGCCATGAGGTGGAACTGTGTGCATGCATACACACATGCATAATGCTAACACCTAGGGCTAACACATGCACACACACACCGCATCAACATTGCCTCATGTTGTACTGTTGTCCCTCACTAACACACACACACATACATGTCGATTGGATGCATCAGTGGCAGACCCAGGCATACCAAGTACACACCCTGTGCATATGATGAAACTGTGCAACCTCCTGCAATCTGTCACATTGATGCAGGAACAGGATAACATGGTGCTGATGCACAGGGTGACTATATAGAACTGTAGTAATATTATCATGATTCACTTGAAAGAAAGTTACTGTTTGTCGTTTTTGCATTTAAGTTACCTGTAACACATTGCATTTAAGCTACCTGGCACTTGCTCACTAAAGCAATTATATAAGTCAGCACTAAAATATTAAAAGCACTACACCCTCACAAACTCCCCTTGAGTACCTCATTCCCCATTGGCCCTTTTTTTTCAATTATAAAGGAATTCCCAATACTATTCTAGCATGTCCAAAGGTCAGTTGTCAATCTCCTCTCCGGTCCAGCTGGTGAATCTGGTAATCTTGAGGACATGTTACAACTGCCTCATCTACACAGACAACCCTCTCCTCCTCCCAACAAATTCCAACACATGTGAGAGATGCATCCATATAGCCATACTGGAGGCTAAGATCTCTCAACTCTGTATTGGCAAAACCAGTCAGGAGGAGAAGGAAACGCCACTCACTACAATTCCAGTCTCACATAGACCTACCACGATAGCAAACCAAACACATAAACACACAAAAACATACTCGGAGGCTCTAAATAAAAATCTGCCTAAGCAGCAGAGACCTCAAAAGCAGACACCCAAGCAACCGCTACCCCAAAACAAAACACGTGCAACACATAGCTCACAAAGCCAGTGTGCCGAACAGTCACAGCCCTTAAGGCTAAACAACACACCTGATACACTTGTAATAGGTGACTCTATCATCAGGCACACTGACGTCCTGCTCACCAGGCTGAACAAGGAGAAGGTCACGGTGAGCTGCCTGTCAGGCGCTAGAATCCGCCACATAACACAAGCACTCAGGTCACTCCAAGGCAAGTACAAATATGACTCAGTCATTGTCCATGCTGGTGTGAATGACCTGAGACATACCTCCCTGGACTACATGAAGAGACTTAGAGGAGCTCTCTGAGCATGTAGCCCAGGCCGGTATGACCCTGACCTTGAGTAGCATCTTACCCTTACCAAGAATGATGCCACAATATGAGGACAAGATGATCAATTTCAACAATTGGCTTAAGTATTGGTGTCATTCAAAGGGGATCCAATGCCTGTCAGCCTGGGATGACATGCTCGACAAGCCACGATGCTTCGCTAGGGACGGCTTGCACCTGTCACCCGTGGGCTTTCGGATATTGGCAAAGGCTCTTGCTACCCCCATCGAGCCCTTTTTAGGCAAGGCTCAAAAGACAAACCCACCTCCATAGGTATCACAAGGGATAAGAAACTAGGAGCAATGCTACTCAATGCCAGAAGTCTAAACCTCAAGATGCACGCACTCAAAACTCTCTTAGCATGGAGAACATCGATATCTGTGCAGTAACAGAAACCTGGTTCAAGGCTCCCGAGAGCACCCCAGCACTACCAGGTTATACCTCATACCATGCTTTTCGGCCCCAAAACTTGGACCGAACCACAAAAGGAGGGTGAGTATCAATATTCGTCAAAGATACCCACACCTCCAGGTTGTTGGCACAGCACAAAGCATCAGAGACTATCCATGTGCAACTAACAGTTGGTAAAACTGCCTTCCAGTTTATAGCCTGCTACAGACCACCCTCCCAAACCCAGGAACCCCACTTGGCCTTCCTGAAAACACTGGAAAATATGAAGGTCTCTCCAAACACCATTATATTGGGCGACTTCAACTACCCAAACATAGACTGGGAGCATTACTGCAGCTCCAGCACCCTAGCCCAAAGGTTCCTAGAATTTATAAACTCAAATGCTATGGAACAACTTGTTAACACTCCCTCAAGAGGGGAAAACATACTGGACCTGATCATCACCAACATGGGGACTCTATGCTCCAGACCAGAAGTGTATCCCTCACTGGTAAGATCAGACCATAAACTAATCTCACTGTATATTCACATCCCGACTCCACCCCCTGCCCTGAAAACCACAGTGAAAAACTTCTCTAAAGCAAATTTCACACTCCTCAAAACCGAGGTGTAACCCTTCAAAGCCCCTGGGCCTGTGGAAAATATGGCCCAGACCGCAGAATACTTTATAAATGCATTCTATGAACACCTTCAGGAATGCATGGATCATGCAATCCCAAATAAAACCAAGACCCAATCCTCCAAAGGCAGACGTCCTGTATGGTGGACCCCAGCCATAAACAAACTATACAATAGAAGGAGAAAGCTACTACATGATAGAGCAAAATCCCAAAAAGGGAAGGCATCTCTGATCAGTATTAGCAAAAAACTATGGGCACTCATAAAATTGTCTAAGGCCAGCTTCAAGAGAAAACTTGCACAGGACACTAAGGATAATCACAAGGCTTTCTTTAGTTATGTTAGGAACCTGGGTGGGAATTCCCAGATATGCTCAGAATTAGTCCAAACTGACAAAGAATACACCAAACCCGCAGACATTGCCAACATCCTAGCTGACAGGTTCAGTGCAAACTCCCCCCCCTCCCCACCAAAAGGGCAAATATCTAGCCTAGCAAAGTGCTGCCCCCCTGACATCTCAGAAGCTCAGGTAAGAGCTGCCCTCTCCAAAGCAAAAAACACAGCATTAATGGGGCCAGACGGTGTCCCGGGCTGCGTCCTACATGAACTCCAAGAAGAGCTAAACCCAAACATAAAACTACTGTTCAGTCTCAGCCTTACTACAGGATATGTACCCAAAGAGTGGCGTAAAGCAACAGTGGTCGCTCTCCACAAAGGTGGTGCCTCAATGGATCCTGGAAACTATCGCCCCATAAGCCTGACTAGCTTGGTCTGCAAAGCTATGGAAAGGATCATCATGGACCTCATAAATAAAGATATTGGGGACCTACAGACACTGGATCCTACCCAGTTCAGCTTTGTTAAGGGCAGATCCTGCCTCTTAAACCTGGTCGATTTCTTTGAAACAGTCACCAAGGCCATTGACGATGGGAAGGTGGTCCACACAGCCTACCTGGACCTCGCAAAAGCCTTCAATACAATACCCCACTCGGACATTATAGATAAGCTCATCAGCTTAAATATAAACCCCTATGTCACTAGATGGGTTGCAAACTGGCTCAAGGACAGAACCCACATGGTTAGAATCACTGGAGCCATGTCAGAGTCCAAACCAGTTACAAGTGGTGTCCCACAAGGCTCAGTCCTGGGACCTCTCTTGTTCGGTATATATTTCTCAGAGTTACAGGCCAACACGGAAGGACTGTGGCTGACCAAGTTCGCAGATGACTGCAAACTGGGCGCCATAATCGACTCTCCAGCCAACACAAGCATCCTCCAAAAGGGCCTCATAGAAACAGACAACTGGTGCCAGAGTCATGGCCTCAAGCTAAATGCCAAAAAGTGTATAGTCATCCCCTTTGGCAAAAACAAAGTGCCCACAAATTACCACATAGGTGGTAATCCATTAAGTACGGAAGAAGTAATTAGGGACCTGGGGACTCAAGTTGATAGCAATCTCTCATTTGACAACCACGTGGCCAAAGTGGTTAGAAAAACATTTTATATAGCCCACCTAATCATGAAGGGATTCACATCTAGATCAGGGGAGGTCATCGTGCCTCTTTACCCATCCCTCATCAGGCCCATAATTGAATACAATGCCCCTTTTGCGATGTACATTACAGACACCTGCAGCAACTGGAAAGACCCCAAAATTACCTCACCAAGAGGATCAAAGGGCTCAAACAGATGCCATATGCTGCCCGGTTAAAGAAACTCCAGCTCTACTCAGTGGCATACCGCCTGCTCAGAGGCGATCTGTGCCTGACGTATAAAGCCATGTCCAACCCGGAATTAATGGAAATGCTGCACCTCAGAAAATCCAAATCCCATCGAGCTACGCACTCGAGAGACTTGAACCGCAGCACTGAAATAAATAGGACATGCTGGAGGAACAGATTCATAACCCAGAGGCTCCCTTAACTCTGGAATAAAATCCCAGTCCAGGTTAGGCAGAGTCCCTCATTGACTCTCTTCAAGAGGAATCTTGATGTGTGGATGGGAGATTGTAGGTTTACCCCAGGTATCACTTCTGTGTCACTGTTAGACAGAGGCACAGCATACTAACCTCGAAAAAGGGCATAGCAAAATTAATTTAAAATGGGTGGCGAAAGCCAAACCCACTCTGGCTAGGCTTATAAATGCCCTAGGGCAGATAGCCTAGTATGAACCTATGAACCAATGTTGTTAACAGTACAGTGTAATGATATCATTGTGGGTATATCCCAGCATGCCTGATGCATTAACAGTGTGATTGTCATTGTAGTTTTTTATACACCACTATTAATTACAGAAGTGTAATGTCTGCACATCTTTGCATTCCAGTGGTAAGGCTGAAAACACAAACCCACCTACATAGGTAGCACAGGGGATAAGAAAATGGAAGTAATGATACTCAAT
The DNA here is from genome assembly GCF_019279795.1 of Protopterus annectens. Classification (NCBI taxonomy): domain Eukaryota; kingdom Metazoa; phylum Chordata; order Ceratodontiformes; family Protopteridae; genus Protopterus; species Protopterus annectens. Next base: position 903,516,959 of record NC_056734.1, on the reverse strand, counting down.
GCCGGACATGTAAACCACAAGATGCATGCAGTCCAAACTCTACTCTACATGGAGAATGTTGATATCTGTGCAGTAATAGAAATCAGGTTCAAGGCTCCCAAGAGCACCCTAGCACTACCAGGTTACACCTCATACCATGCTTGACAGCCCCAAAACACGGAACTAACTATGAAAGGAGGGTGAGTCTCAATAAATGTCAAGGATACCAACACCCCCAGGTTGTTGCCACAGCATGAAGCATCACAGACTAACCACGTGCAACTAACAGTGGGTTAAACTGCCTTCCAGTTCATAGCCTGCTACAGACCACCCTCCTAAACACAGGTAACTCACTTGGCCTACTTAAGAACACATGAATATATGAAGGTGTCTCCAAACAACATTATATTGGCCAGCTGCATCTACCCACACATAGACTGGGAGCATTACTGTAGCTCCAACACCCTGGGCGAAAGGTTCCTAGAATCCATACACTCAAATGTTATGGAACAACTTGTTACTACTCCGACAAGAGGGGAAAACATACTGCATCTGATCATCACCAACATGTGGACTCTATGCTCCAGACCAGAAGTGTATCCCTCACTGGTAAGATGACACCATAGAGTAATCTCACTATATTCACATACCAACCCCAGCCCCTGCACAGAAAACCACAGTGAAAAAGTTGTGTAATGCAAATTCCATGTATTCACATGAGGCAGGCTTCACAAATAGGAACTATTTAAGGTCACAGGTACATATCTCTATGTGGCACACACATACCTCATGTGTGCATTGAAATTACTGCTATAATATATGTCATACAATAATAAAAGCAACATCCACCACACATTGACAAATTGTGTGACAAAAACACACATGCCAAGAAAATTGCACACACCCTAACCCAGCCCCTGCACAGAAAACCACAGTGAAAAAGTTGTGTAATGCAAATTCCATGTATTCACATGAGGCAGGCTTCACACATAGGAACTATTTAAGGTCACAGGTACATATCTCTATGTGGCACACACATACCTCATGTGTGCATTGAAATTGCTGCTATAATATATGTCATACAATAATAAAAGCAACACCCACCACACATTGACAAACTGTGTGACAAAAACACACATGCCAAGAAAATTGCACACACCCTAACCCAGCCCCTGCACAGAAAACCACAGTGAAAAAGTTGTGTAATGCAAATTCCATGTATTCACATGAGGCAGGCTTCACACATAGGAACTATTTAAGGTCATAGGTACATATCTCTATGTGGCGCACACATACCTCATGTGTGCATTGAAATTACTGGTATAATATATGTCATACAATAATAAAAGCAACACCCACCACACATTGACAAACTGTGTGACAAAAACACACATGCCAAGAAAATTGCACACACCCTAACCCAGCCCCTGCACAGAAAACCACAGTGAAAAAGTTGTGTAATGCAAATTCCATGTATTCACATGAGGCAGGCTTCACACATAGGAACTATTTAAAGTCACAGGTACATATCTCTATGTGGCACACACATACCTCATGTGTGCATTGAAATTACTGCTATAATATATGTCCTACAATAATAAAAGCAACACCCACCACACATTGACAAACTGTGTGACAAAAACACACATGCCAAGAAAATTGCACACACCCTAACCCAGCCCCTGCACAGAAAACCACAGTGAAAAAGTTGTGTAATGCAAATCCCATGTATTCACATGAGGCAGGCTTCACACATAGGAACTATTTAAGGTCACAGGTACATATCTCTATGTGGCACACACATACCTCATGTGTGCATTGAAATTACTGCTATAATATAATTGTACACCCCCCCCCCAAAAAGCACACACACACTGAGCAGTTGCAGGATTCAAACCCCTACCTAACTATGTAATGACACGTGAGAGAGACACATTACTGGAGCATGCTATTCGCATTACTGGGAGGTTTCCTCTCTCCTGCTATACTTATAGGGTGCTGACATCATCAGTCTTTCATAATAGGAATGTACATCATGTAGTGTGTTCTTCCAGTTGCCAAAAGGGCCATTTCTTGCCAAGAGAATTGCACACACCCTAACCACCCCCCCCAAGAACACACTGAGCAGTTGCAGAATTCAAACCCCTACCTAACTATGTTATGACACTTGAGAGAGATGCATTAGCGGAGCGCACTATTCCCATTACTAGGAGGTTTTCCTTCTCCTGCTATACTTATAGGGTGCTGATATCATCAGTCTTTCAAAAGAGGAATGTACATCATGTAGTGTGTTCTTCCAGTTGCCAAAAGGGCCATTTCTTGCCAAGAAAATTGCACACACCCTAACCCCCCCCCAAACACACACACACACACACACACACACACACACACTGAGCAGTTGCAGGATTCAAACCCCTACCTAACAGTGCTGAGGTTCAGGTTTCTCATGTGCATAGCTCACTGGCATTCAGATTTTACAAGGTGCAGCATGTGCATTGATTCCAGCTTGGACATGGCTTTATACATCAGGCATAGATCGCCTCTGGGCAGGCAGTATGGCACTGTGTGGAGCTGCAGTTTGTTTAATCATGCAACACATGGCATCTGTTAGAGCCCTGTGATCCTCCTGGTGAGGTACTTTTGGGGTCTTTCCGGTTGCTGGAGGTGTCTGCTAAGGTACATCCCACAAGGGCCATTGTACTCAATTGTGAGGCTGATGAAGGATGACTGAAGAGGCACGGTGACCTCCCCTGATCTAGATGTGAATACCATCATGATTAGGTGGGTATATGATATGTTTCTCTAACCACTACGGCCACATGGTTGTCAAATGCAAGATTTCTATCAACTTGTGTCCCCAGGTCTCTAATTACTTCTAAAGTACTTAATGGGTTAACACCTATGTGGTAATTGGTGGGCACTTACTGTTTTTCCAAAGGGGATGACTATTCACTTTTCTGCATTTAGCTTGATGACATGGCTCTGGCACCAGTTGTCTGTTTCTATGTGGCCCTTTTGTAGGATGCTTGTGTCAGCTGGAGGGTCAGATATGGTGCCCAGTTTGTAGTCATCTACAAACTTGTTCAGACACAGTCCTTCCATGTTGGCCTGTACCTCTGGGAAATATATACCAAACAAGGGAGGTCCCAGGACTGAGCCTTGTGGGATGCCAGTTATAGCTGGTTTGTAGTCTGACATGGCTGCAGCATTTCTGACCATGTCAGTTCTGTCCTTGAGCTGGTTTGCAACCCATCTACTGACATAGAGGTTTATATTTAAGCTGGTGAGCTTACCTATAATGAACAAGTGGGGTATTGTATGGAAGGCTTTTGCAAGGTCCAGATAGGCTGTGTGGACCACATTCCCCTCATCAATGGCCTTGGTGACTGTTTCAAATGAATCAAACATGTTAAAGAGGCAGGATCTGCCCTTAAGAAAGCCACACTGGGTAGGGTCCAGTGTCTGTAGGTCCCCAATATCTTTATTTCTGAGGTCCATGATGATCCTTTCCATAGCTTTGCAGACCAAGCTAGTCAGGATTCTGAGGTGATAGTTTGCAGTATCCATTCAGGCACCACCTTTGTGGAGAGGGACCACTGTTGCTGTACACTGCTCTGTGGGTACATATCCTGTGGTAAGGCTGAGATTGAGCAGTAGTTTTATTTGGTGTTCCATTTTTTTGGAGTTCATCTTTGACGCAGCCCAGGACACCATCTGGTACCATTGATGCTGTGTGTTTTGCTTTGGAGACGCTGGCTGTTACCTCAGCATCTGCAATGCCAGGGTGCCAGCACTCTGCTGGGATAGATATTTGGCATTTTGGTGGGGGGGGGGATTTTGCACTGAACCTGTCAGGTTGGATGTTGGCAATGTGTGTGGGTTTGGTGTATTGTTTGTAATTTTGGAGTAATTCTGAGCATATCTGTGAATTTCCAGCAAGGTTCCTACCATCAGTTAAGAAAGCCTTGTGATTATCCTTAGTGTCCTGTACAATTTGTATCTTCATAGGTTCATAGGTTCATACTTGGCTATCTGCCCTAGGGCATTTATAAGCCTAGCCAGAGTGTGTGTGGCTTTCACCACCCCTTGGAATGTGAATGTTATGCCCATTTAGGGTTTAGTTTACTGTGCATCTGTCTAGTAGTGACACAGAGATGACCCCCCCGTGTAAACCTACAATCTCCCTTCCACTCATAAAGATTTCTCTTGAAGAGAGTCAGTGAGGGCCTACATGGACTGGGATTCTGTTCCAGAGTGTAGGGAGCCTCTGGGTTATGAATCTGTCCCTCCAGCACATCCTATTTATTTCTGTGTTGAGGTTCAAATTTCTCACTCTCGTGGCTCTGATGGATTTGGATTTTCTGAGGTGGAGCATGTCCATTAATTCCAGATTGGACATGGCCTTGTACATCAGGCATAGATTGCCTCTGAGTGGGTGGTATGCGACTGAATAGAGCTGGAGTTTCTTCAGCTGGGCAGCATATGAGAAATGTTTGAGACCCTTTATCCTCTTGGTGAGGTACTTTATGGGTCTTTCTAACTGCTGCAGGTGTCGGGTAAGGTACATCCCAAATGGGGCATTGTACTCAATTATGGGCCTGATAAGAGAAGAGTATAGGGGCACAATGACCTCTCTTGATCTAGATGTGAATGCTTTCATGATAAGGTGGCCAATATAGAAGGTCTTCCTAGCCACCTTGGCAATGTGAGTGTCAAATGAGAGGTTACTGTCAACTTGTGTCCCTAGGTCCCTGATTACTTCTTCCGTACTTAATGGATTACCGCCTATGTGGTAATTTTTGGGTACCTTGTTTTTCCTAAAGGGTATGACTATACATTTTTTGCCGTTCAGTTTAAGGCCATGGCTCTGGCACCAGTTATCCATTTCTATGAGGCCTTTCTGAAGCATGCTTGTGTCCGCTGGAGTATCAATTATGGCACCCAGTTTGCAGTCATCTAAAACTTTTTCTACAACAATCCTCCTATGTTTGCTTGCATCTCGGAAAAATAAATGCCAAACAAGAGGAGTCCCAGGACAGAGCCCTGTGGGACACCGCTTGTGACTGGCTTAGAGTCTGACATGGCTCCAGCAATTCTGACCTTGTGGGTTCTGTCCTTGAGCCAGTTTGCAACCCATCTTATGACATATGGGTTGACATTTGAGCTGGTGAGCTTGCCTATGATGCCCGAGTGGTGTATTGTGTCAAAAGCTTTTGCAAGGTCAAGGTAGCCAGTGTGAACTGCCTTACCCTCATCAATGGCCTTAGTGACTGTTTCAGAAAAGTCGACCAGGTTCAAAAGGCAGGATCTGCCCTTGACAAAGCCAAATTGGGTAGGATCCAGTGTCTGTAGGTCCCCAATGTCTTTGTTTATGAGTTCCATAATGATCCTCTCCATAGCTTTGCAGACCAGGCTCGTCAAGCTTATGAGGCGTTAATTTCCAGGGTCTGTAGAAACACCTCCTTTGTAGAGTGGGACCACTGTTGCTCTATGCCATTCTTTGGGTACGTATCCTGTAGTAAGGCTGAGATTAAACAGCAGCCTTATGTGCGGGTTTAGTTCCTCTTGGAGTTCATGTAGCATGCAACCCAGGACACCATCTGGTCCCATTAATGCTGTGTTTTTTAGCTTTGGAGAGGGTGGCTCTCACCTGGGCATCTGAGATGTTAGGGAGGCTACACTCTGCTGGGATAGATATTTCTCCTTTTGGGGGGGGGGTAATTTGCACTGAACCTGTCTGCCAGAATGTTGGCAATGTCTGTGGGTTCAGTGTATTTTGTGTCATTTTGGACTAACTCTGAGCATATCTGGGAGTTTCCACCCAGGTTTCTAACATAAGTAAAGAAGGCCTTGTGATTGTCTTTTGTGTCCTTTGCGATTTTTCTGCCAAAGTTGGCCTTGGATGATTTTATGAGTGATCATGGTTTTTTTGCTAGTACTGATCAGGGATGCCTTCCTTTTTAGGGATTTTTCTCTGTCATGTAGTAGCTTCCTCCTCCTGTTGTAAAGTTTGTTAATGGCTAGGGTCCACCAGACAGGACGGCTGCCTTTGGGGGAATGGGTCTTGGATTTATTTGGGATTGCATGATCCATGCATTCTTGAAGGTGTCCATAGAAAGTGTTTATAAAGGATTCAGCGGTGTGGTCTGTGGTTTCCAGTGGCCCAGGGGCCTTGAAGGATACCACTTCAGTCTTAAGAAGTGTGAAGTCGGCTTTTGAGAAATTCTTCACTGTGGTCTTTTGTGCAGGGGGTGGGGGCGGGATGTGTATTTCCAGTGAGATTAATTTATGGTCTGATCTCAGCAATGATGGGTATACTTCCGGAGTGGAGCATTGTGTCCCCATGTTTGTGATGATCAGGTCTAGTATATTATCTCCTTTTGTGGGAGTGGTGACAAGTTGTTCCATTGCATTTGAGTTTATGAATTCTAGGAACCTTTGGGCTAGAGTGTTGGGGCTTGTGTAATGCTCCCAGTCTATGTTTGGGTAGTTGATGTCTCCCAATATGATGGTATTTGGAGAGACATTCATACTCTCCAGTGTTTTCAGGAAGGCTGAGTGGGGTTCCTGAGTTTGAGAGGGTGGTCTGTAGCATGCTACAAACTGTATGGCAGTTTTGCCTACGGTTGGTTGTACATGGATGATCTCCAATGCTTCGTGCATTGCCAGTAACCTGGAGGTGTGGGTATCTTTGATGAATATGGCTACTCCCCCTCCTTTTGTGGTTCTGTCCAAGTTTTGGGGCCGAAAAGCATGATATGAGGTATAACCTGGTAGTGCTGGGGTGCTCTCAGGAGCCTTGAACCAGGTTTCCATCACTGCACAGACATCAATGTTCTCCATACTGAGGTGCGCCTCGAGAGCATGCATCTTGAGGTTTAGACTTCTGGCGTTGAGCAGCATTACCCTTAGTTTTTTTCCACTTGTGTTTTGTAGGGAGGTGGGTTTGTCTTTTGAGCCTTGCCTAAAAAAAGGCACTATGGAGGTGGCAATAGCTTGGTCAATATCCTGAAGCCCACGGGTGACAGGTGCAAGCCATCCCTTGTGAAGCAGCGTGGCTTGTCAAGCATGTCATCCCGAGCAGACAGACATTGGATCCCTTTAGAATGACACTAAAGCTGATCATTCTGTGTTTGTACTGTGGCATCATTCTTGGTGAGGGTAAGATGCTGCTCAGGGTCAGGGTCATATCAGCCTGGGCTACATAATCAGAGAGCTCCTCTATGTCTCTTTTCATGTAGTCCAGGGAGGTATGTCTCAGGTCATTCACACCGGCATGGACAATGACTGAGTCATATTTGTACTTGCTTTGGAGTGACCTGAGTGCATGTGTTATGTGGCGGATTCTAGCGCCCAACAGGCAGCTTACTGTAACCTTTTCCTTGTTCAGTCTGGTGAGCGGGACATCCATGTGTCTGCCTATGGTGTCACCTATTACAAGTGTATCAGGCATGTTGTTTGGCCTTAAGGGTTGTGACTGTTTGGCACACTGACTTTGTGAACTATGTGTTGCATGTGCTATGTTTTGAGGTAGTGGTTGCTGGGGTGTCTGCTTTGGAGGCCACTGTTGTTTTGGTAGGTTTTAATTAGAGCCTCCTGGAATGTTTTTGTGTGTTTATGTGTTTGGTTTGCAGTTGTGATAGGTCTATGTGAGACTGGTTTTGTGGTGTGTGTGGTTACCTTCTCCTCCTGACTGTTTTTGCCAGTACTGAGTTCAGAGAGCTCAGCCTCCAGTTTGGCTAAATAGTTGCATCTCTCACATATATTTGTATTTGTTCGGGGGAGGAGGGGATTGTCTGTGTACATGAGGCAGGTGTAACATTGCCTCAAGATTTCCAGATTCAACATGTTGTAGCTGGCGTTAGAGGATTTTATGTGTGGCCATATTGTTTTACCATAATACTGATCAGTGATTACTTCCCTTTTTGGGTTTTGCTCTATCATGTAGTAGCTTCCTCCTTCTCTTGCATGGTTTGGTAATGGCTGGGATCCACCAGGCCAGATGCCTGCATGTATGGGATTGGGTCTTGGTTTTATTTGGGATTGCATAATCCATGCATTCCTGAATGTGTTCATAGAATGCATTTATAAAGGGTTCTGAGGTCTGGCCCATATTTTCCACAGGCACAAGGCCTTTAATGGATTCCACCTCAGTTTGGAGGAGTGCAACATTTGCTTTACACATGTTTTTCACCGTGGTTTTCTGCCCAGGGACTGGGGTCAGGATGTGAATATCCAGTGAGATTACTCTATGGTCTGATCTTACCAGTGAGGGATACACTTCTCATCTTGGGCATAGAGTACCCATGTTGTTGATTATCACATCCGGTATGCTTACCCCTCTTGTGGGAGTGGTAAGTTGCTCCATAGCATTTTGGTTTATGAATTCTAGGAACCTTTGGCCTAGGGTGTTGGAGCTAGAATAATGCTCCCAGTCTATGTTTGAGTATTTTCAGTCGCCCAATATAATGTTGTTTGGAGAGACCTTGATATTTTCATGTGTTCTGAAGTAGGCCAAGTTCAGTTTCTGGAGTTAGGAGGGTGGTCTGTAGCAGGCTGCTAACTGGGAGGCAGTTTTAACCACTGTTACTTGCCCGTGGATAGTCCATGCTGCTTCATGCTGTGGCACTAACCTGGGGGTGTGGTTATCCTTGACAATTATTGATCGTCACCCTCCTTTTGTAGTTTGTTCCATGTTTTGGGGCTGTAAAGCATGGTATGAGGTGTAACCTTGTAGTGTTAGGGTGCTCTTGTGAGCCTTGACCCAGGTTTCTGTTGCAGAACAGATATCAACATTTTCCATGCTGAGGAGAGTTTGGACTGCATGCATCTTGCAGTATAGACTTCTGGCATTGGATAGCATTACTTCTAGGCTCTTATCCCCTGTGCTACCTATGGAGGTGGGTTTGTGTTTTGAGCCTTACCTATTCAAGGCATGGTGGGGGTGACAACAGCCTTTGCCAGTATCCAAAAGGCCAGGGGTTATAGGTGCAAGCCATCTGTAGCAGGTGGAGCATCGTGTCTTGCTCAGCATGTCATCCCAGGCTGACAGGCATTGTATCCCCTTTGACTAAAAGCAATACTTAAGCCAATTATTGTAATTGATCATCTTGTCTTCACATTGTGGCATCATGCTTGGTGAGGGTAGGATGTTAGTCAGGGTCATCGAGTTTGCATATACTACATGGTGTTACATTGCTTAACACATGGCAATCATGCCTCAGGTGGTGCTGCAGGGCTGTCTATGTTGGATGCACATACTACACTCCCTGTACATGTTTGAAAGCAGGTTGTGTCAACTTAGGCATCCCTTTTACTATATGTGTGAGTCAGAGAGAGGTATTATTTCCAGGGTTCCTACTGAGCCAGTGTATGTGCTAAGCGTTGCCTCTTTACCAAGGCCAAGGCATACTGGGCATGCCTCCTTCTGCCTACTGGGGCAGGCTCAGGTTGTTCCTCCTCCAAGTCACGCTCTGCCTGTGATGGCCTTGGCAATGGTGGGGGGCTGTTTGGCCCAGCCCTATGCTGGTCCTGCTGCAGCTGTTTTCGCAGAATCATATTATGTAGCATAGCACATATCATGACAATTTGGGTACATGTAGTTGGTGAGTACTGCAAGGCTCCACCAGATGTGTCCAGGCACCGGAACCGTGACTTGAGCAACCCAAACACATGCTCGATTACATTTTGTGTTTGTGCATGTGCCTCATTACGGTGTTCTTGTTCAGGTGTGTGTGCATTTCTGATGGGTGTCATCAGCCACGGCTCCAGTGCGTAGCCAGCATCCCCCACTAAGTGACCATGTGGGATGTCCCCACTGGCAAATGTCTGGTACAGCTGCGTCAAATGCCAGATATGGGAATCATGGTAGCTTCCAGGGCAGCCAGCACACACATTTATTATTATGCCGTGGGCATCACACACAACCTGGCAGTTGATGGAGGGGAATCCCTTGCGGTTAATGTAGGCCCTACCCCGCTCACCAGCTGGTGCTTTGATGCGTATATGCGTGCAGTCTATTGCACTCACTACCTCAGGGTATTCCGCTATTTGCTGGAAGAGACGCATATTTCTGGCCAATACCTCACGGGAATTGGGGAAATATACATGATCACCGACATGTGCTGACATAGCATCCAGGAACTGGTGCAGTACCCTGGATGCTGATGCCTGTGATATCCCCATCATATCACCAGTTGGTCTCTGGAAGGTACCAGTTGCTAGTATTCTTAGGCCAACACATACATTGGTTTCCACTGGGATGGGTTCCCCTCTGTTGGTTCTGTGTGTGAGGGGTGGCCTGCACAGCTCAACAATTTGCTGTAGGAGGTCTCTGTCCACTCTATAGTGCTCCACTATCTCCAGCTCATGTATCCCCTGGTACGTGACCCTGGGCCTGTACACTCTTCTCCATCTCCTCACTGTGAGTTGTCCAGCAGCACTTGCATAGTCACCACCCTCAGCATGTTGCATATGTCTCCTTATAACAGCTATGGTAGCCCCTAGCATTTTTGGTCTGAGTGAAGATTTTTCAGTTTTCACTTCTAATAGCTTACTCCTCTGTTGCAGTGTTTCTTGAGAGAAACATACTGCACTGTTGTTTGCAGAGTTTTAAGTGCTGGACTGGGCTACTGTTCTGCCTGTGTAATTGCCTGCTTTTGATTATTTTCACCTGCTAGCTCTGCCAGTATTCCCTGCTAGCTTCCTACTATTTCTTCTGCTTCCTTTTTCCTTTCTGTTTCCTCAGGGGGAGCGACGAGCATACAAGAGCAAACACGCTCACAGCGGCTAACACACATGCACACATGCTTAGACGGACTAGAATCTGCTTATTCGGGTTAAAATACATGCACAGCAGTGCAAACAAGTTTACAGGTCTTTAAACAGGCTCCTACATGCTTACTCTGCCTTAAAAGTGCTCACTCACGCTTACACGCGTGCACTCTATCTTACTCACACCTCCCAGCGCGCACACGTGCGCATGCACACCCAGCAAGAAACTTTGGTGTTATCCATAGTGTACACCTTCCATTTCTTGGCTTTCCCATGCCTACCTTTTGACACTCCTCTTTCCATGATGTGTGACTGACATCTTTCACATGCCACTGTGCTCCAATGAGCTTCATTTCTTTCATACATACCCCCGTGTGATGTCACCTATCTCCTACTCTGTTACTCCCCCTTATCCTACTCATACACTCCAGGGAATGTGCTCTTTTGCTATGTGACAGTGCGATTCATTATCCTACCACTCATTTACATAGGATTGCCTACTAATGCTTAGTTACATGTCTTACACTCAGCTTCTCCCCTTAGCATCCCCTACTTGGTGGCCATGTTGTTTTCAGCCTGCTATTCCCTTACATTGTACATTCATGCTTTGCATAATGGGTTTTAAATTTTTATTTTTCTGTTTTTTATAGTGCATCCCATTTGCGCGGCGCTGCGCTACGTTTAAACATCGGCGATCGCGAAAAAAAAAAAAACATTTTTATTTAATTTTTGCATCGGGGTACGTTGCCAGTGGCCACATATTTGGCCATTGGCATGTTGCCTGGAACATATGCAACCTTTATTTGGAGCTGACAAGGCTCCATTGTGTTATTTGCAGAATGGTACTCAGTTGTCAACTGAGTACATTTCTGCAGATAACACGGCTCTTGCACGGGCATTTCTGCTTCCTGGATCACTAACTTACCTCATTTGCATGCCTTTCAGCTGCAAGTGAGGTAATTAGCATATCCATACCCTGTCCGTGTAAGAGCCGTTTAAGGTGCTCTCTTGCATGCAAATACAGGCTGTTCCTGGATAGCAATGGCTGCATGGAGTCTTACACTACCCTTAGACTCTGTGCAAGCCATCGTGAATCCTACCCCTTATCTATGTTTGTTTGTGTACCAAACCAATATGAATAGTGAGTATAGAATAAGGAATAATGTTCTCTTAGACCATGTATATCTTTAAGGTTCATCTGGTTTGTAAAGTCATTTAACTTCTTGGCTTGAGATGTTTAATTTTGCCATTTTTAGAAGTATCATTGCCTGATAATAGGCATTTAAAATCACCTGTTGCTATAATTTCCCCTTTTGCATTTAAAGTAATTAGGTCCAGATATTTGTCAACATATTTAGTACTTAGTCCTGGTATTCTGTATGTATTAATCAAAGTATAATACTTCCTATTGAGTTCCAAAATAACCATGCTTAGCATCACATCTTTATCTGAAAGTGTATCTATAATTCTTGGCATAGTATAAGTATTTTTCCATAGAATAAGGGTGATCCTTCTCTTAGTCTTAAAACATGAATCAGCCAGAATGGTATAGCCATTACATGAGTATTTTTGTAGGTCTTTTTTTAATAGACGGGTATCCTAAAAAATGATCTGGGCTTTATGTATTTTTATATATTTAAGCAAACCAGATCTTTTGACATTATTGTTCAAACCATTAATATTTAATGATAAACATTTATAAGCCATTGGGCAGGATTCACGAAGGCTTACACGGAGTTTAAGAGTAGTGTAAGCCTCCGTGTAAGCCTCCCGATCCAGGAACAGCCCAAACCTCCGTGTAAGAGAGAGCTAAAATGTCTCGTACACGGACTGGGCGTGGAAATGCTCAATACCTCATTTGCAGCTGAAAGATATGCAAATGAGGTATTTGAGCGATCCAGGAAGCCCAAAGCAGTTCGTGTAATGGACGTTTTAGCTGCAGAAATGTACTCAGCTGACAACTGAGTACATTTCTGCAAAATTGACAACGGAGCTATGTCAGCTCCAAATAAAGGGTGCATATGTGTTATCTAGCATGCCAATGGCAAAATATGTGGCCATTGGCATTAAAAAGTGTTTCAAAATTATTTAAAATAATTTTTTTTTCGTGGGATTTTGATGTTTAACTGCAGCGCACACCCGCGCAAACGGGGTGCACTGCCTAAAAGTGAAAACCGAATCTTATAAGCCCACAATTGTGGGTTTTATGTATTACATGAAATGACAATGCAGGGACTAGCAGACCAAAAACAATATGGCCACCGTGTAGTGGTTGCCAAGGGGGGGAAGCTCAGTCTAAGAGATGTAACTAAGCATTACTAGGCAATCCTATGTAAATGAGGGTTACAATACTGAATCACACTGCCACATAGGTAATGAGCACTTTCTGAGTAGTGTAAGAGTTATAAAAGGGGGAGGAATAGAGTAAGAGGTAGGTGACATCACGGGGGGTAATGATAGAAATAAATCTATCATATTGGAGGGCAGTGTAACGTGACAGATGACAGACAGACATCAGGGAGAGAGGTGTGTCCCAACAGAACACTAGGAAAGTCAAGAAATAGAGGGTGCACACTATCCCTACACTCAAACTTTCTTGATATACATGCATGCATGCATGTGCGCGCGTGTAAGGCAGGTTCAACATGTGGGAGCATGTTGCAAACCGTTTACAATGGTTTGCGCGGGCGTGCACATGTGTAAGGCAATGTAAACACCAGGAAGCCTGTTGCCTGATGTATAAGGCTGTGTGCGCACGTTTTACCATGAATCAGCCCAGTTCAAACCGTGTAAGGATGTGTGCACGCGTTTAAGTCACTGTGAGCGTGATTATGCTGGTGTGCACATTGCTCCCCTTGAGGAAACAGAGAGGAAAAAGGAAACAACCAGATTACAGGGAAGCTGCCAGAGGATACTGCTGGAGTTAATTGGTGGAAACAATTGGAAGCAGGCAATTACACAGGCAGACTAGAAGCCCAACCCAGCACTTAAAACACTGCAAACAGCAGTGCAGGCTGTTTCTCACAAGAGATATTGCAAGAAAGGAGTAAGCTATCAGAATTGAAAACTGAAAAAAGCTGAACTCAGAGCAGAAATGCTAGGGGCTGCCATAGCTGTTATAATCAGGCATAGGCGAATTGCTGAGGGTGGTGACAATGCAGATGCTGACAGACAACCCAGAGTGAGGAGAAAGAGGAGAGTATACAGGCCCAGGGTCACCTACCATGGGTTACATGAGCTGGAGATAGTAGAGCACTACAGAGTGGACAGAGACCTTCTGCAGCAAATTGTTGAGCTGTGCAGGCCACGTCTCACACACAGAATCAACAGAGGGGAACCCATCCCAGTGGAAACCAAGGTATGTGTTGGCCTAAGAATACTAGCAACAGGTACCTTCCAGAGACCAACTGGTGATATGAAGGGGAAATCACAGGCATCAGCCTCCAGGGTACTGCACCAGTTCCTGGATGCCATGTCAGCACATGTCGGTGATCATGTATATTTCCCCAATGCCCGTGAGGTATTGGCCAGCAATATGCGTCTCTTCCAGCAAATAGCGGGATACCCTGAGGTACTGGGTGCAATAGACTGCACGCACATACGCATCAAAGCACCGGCCTGTGAGCGGGGTAGAGCCTATATTAACCCCAAGGGATTCCTCTCCATCAACTGCCAGGTCATGTGTGATGCCCAGGGCATAATAATGAATGTGTGTGCTGGCTGCCCGGGGAGCTACCACGATTCCCACATCTGGCATCTGACGCAGCTGTACCAATCATTTGCCAGTGGGGACTTCCCACACAGACACCTAGTGGGGGATGCAGGTTATGCACTTGAGCCATGGCTGATGACACCCATCAGAAATGCACACACACCCGAACAGGAACGCCATAATGAGGCACACCCACAAACACGTAATGTCATAGAGCGTGTGTTTGGGCTGCTCAAGTCACGGTTCCGGTGTCTCGACACATCTGGTGGAGCCTTGCAGTACACACCAACTACATGTACCCAAATGATCATGATATGTGCTATGCTACATAATATGATCCTGCGGAAACAGCTGCAGCAGGACCAGCATAGGGCTGGGCCAAACATACCCCCACCACTGCCAAGCCACCACAGGCAGAGGGTGACTCGGAGGAGGAACAACCTGACCTTGCCCCAGTAGGCAGAAGGAGGCATGCCCAGTATGCCCTGGCCTTGGCAAAGAGGCAACGCATAGCACATACACTGGCTCAGTAGGAACACTGGGACTGATACCCCCTCCGACTCACTCATATAGTAACAGGGATGCCTAACATGACACAACCTGCTTCCAAACATGTACAGGGAGTATAGTATGTGCATCCGACAGAGGCAGCCCTGCAGCACCACCTGAGGCATGAATGCCATGTGTTAAGTAATGTAACACCATGTACCATATGCACACCTGAGGACCCTGACTAACATCCACCCTCACCAATCATAAGCCACAAAAACACAAACCCACCTTCATAGGTACCACAAGGGATAGGAACCTAGATGTAATGCTACCCAATGCCAGAAGTATAAACAGCAAGATGCGTGCAGTGTAAACGCACACAGTATCGAGAATGTAGATATCAGTGCTGTAATAGAAAACTGGGTCAAAGCCCACATCAGCACCCTAACACTACCAGGTCACACCTCATACAGTGATGTACATCTGTAAAAACATGGAACAAGCTACAAAACAAGGGTGACTAGCAATAAATGTCATGGATAACCACACCCCCATGTTGTTACCACAACAAGAAGCAACGTGGATTAGCCATGGTCAAATACCAATGGTTAAAACTGCCTACTACTATATAGCTTGCAGCATACCACTGTCCTAATAGCAGGAACCGCACCAGGCCTATGTTCATAGGTTCATACTAGGCTATCTGCCCTAGGGCATTTATAAGCCTAGCCCAGAGTTTTGTGGCTTCCGCCACCCCTTTAGTTTGAAGGATAATATGCCCATTATTTTGCTGTGCCTCTGTCAAGCAGTGACACTGAGGTTATCCCTGGGGTATACCTGTGATCTCCCATCCATTGGTCAAGATTTCTCTTGAACAAAGCCAGCGAGGTGCTCTGCCTCACATGTACTGGGATGTTGTTCCACAGCATAGGGAGTCTCTGGGTGATGAATCTGTCCCTCCAGCACATCCTATTAATAGCCGTGTTGAGGTTTAAGTCACTTGCCCTTGTAGTTCTGATGGATTTAGAGTTTTTGAGGTGAAGCATGTTCATTAATTCCGGGTTGGACATGGCCCTGTATGTCAGGCACAGGTCACCTCTGAGCAGACTGTAAGTGACTGAATAGAGCTGGAGTTCCTTCAGTCAGGCAGCATAAGACATATTTTTGAGACCCTTTATCCTTTTGGTGAGGAATTTTTGTGGCCTTTCCAATTGCTGCAGGTGTCGGGTCAGATACATTCCGAATGGGGCATTGTACTCAATCATTGGTCTGATGAGTGATGAGTACAGGGGAACTATGACCTCCCTTGATCTAGATGTGAATCCCTTCATGATCAGGTGGGCAATGTAGAAGGTCTTCCTAACTACTTTGGCAACGTGAGTGTCAAACGAAAGGTTACTGTCAACCTGGGTCCCCAGATCCCTGATAACCTCTTCTGTGCTTAGAGGATTGCCACCTATATGGTAACTAGGGGTAACCTTGTTTTTCCCGAAGGGTATGACTGCATTTTTTAGCGTTTAACTTTAGGCCATGGCTCTGGCACCAGTTATCCGTTTCTATGCGACCCTTCTGAAGGATGTCTGTGTCAGATGGGTTTTCAACTATGGTGCCTCAGTTTGCAGTCATCTGCAAACTTTGTCAGCCATAATCCTCCTGTGTTTGCTTGTACTTCTGAAAAGTAGATGCCGAACAAAAGTGGGCCCAGGACTGAGCCCTGTGGGACACCACTTATGACAGGCTTGGAGTCTGACATGGCGCCAGCAACTCTGACCCTGTGGGTTCTGTCACTTAGCCAGTTTGCAACCCATCTTGTGACGTATGGGTTTACATTTAAGCTGGTGAGTTTTTCAATGATACCCGAGTGGGGTATTGTGTCGAAAGCCTTTGCCAGGTCAAGGTAGGCTGTGTGGACTGCCTTGCCCTCGTCAATGGCCTTGGTGACTGTTTTGAAAAAGTCAACCAAGTTTAAAAGGCATGATCTGCCCTTGACAAAGCCAAACTGGGTTGGATCCAAAGTCTGCAAGTCCCCTATGTCTTTATTTATGAGTTCCATTATGATCCTCTCCATAGCTTTGCAGACCAGGCTTGTCAAGCTGATGGGACGGTAGTTTCTGGGGTTGGTGGAGGCACCTCCTTTGTGAAGTGGGACCACCGTTGCCGTACACCACTCCTTGGGTACGCATCCTGAGGTGAGGCTAAGATTAAACAGCTGCCCTAACTGCAGGTTTAATTCCTCATTGAGTTCATGGAGCACACAACCGGGGACACCAACTGGTCCCATGGATGCTGTGTTTTTCGCCTTGGATAGAGCAGTTCTCACCTGAGCATTTGAGATGTTTGGGGGGGGGGCTACAATCCTCTGGTATAGATATCTCTCCTTTTGGGGAGGATGGGGGGGAGAAATCTGCACTGAACCTGTCAGCCAGTATGTTGACAATGTCTGTAGGTTCAGTGATTTTTACATCATTTTGAACTAATTCTGAGCATATCTGGGAGTTTCCTCCCAGGTTTCTAACATAGCTAAAAAAGGCCTTATGATTGTCTTTTGAGTCCTTAGCGATTTTTCTCTCAAAATTTGCCTTGGATGATTTTATGAGAGATCTCAGTTTGTTACTTATAATGATCAGGGGTGTCTTCCCTACTACGGATTTTGCTTTATCTTGTAGTAGCTTCTTCCTTTTGTTGTAGAGCTTGTTTATGGCTGGGGTCCACCAGACTGGATGCTTGCCTTTGGTACAAAGAGTCTTTGTTTTGTTTGGGATTGCCTGATCCATGCAGTCCTGGAGGTGCTGGTAGAAGGCATTTGTAAGTGATTCAGCGGTTTGGGTAATGGTTTCTGCTGGCTTGGGGGCCTTGAAAGAGACCACACCAGTCTTTAGAAGTGTGAAGTCGGCTTTTGAGAAGTTCTTCACTGTGGTCTTTTTTATCTGGGGTGGGGGCGGGATGTGGACTTCCAGTGAGATTAGTTTATGATCTGATCTCACCAATGATGGGTATACTTCTGGTGTTGAACATTGTGACCCCATGTTCGTGATGATGAGATCTAGTATGTTTTCTCCTCTTGTGGGGATGGTGACTGGTTGTTCCATGGCATTTGAGTTTATGAACTCTAGGAACCTTTGGGCTAGAATGTTGGGGCTTGAGTAGTGATCCCAGTCTATATTTGGATAGTTGAAATCACCCAGTATGATGGTGTTTGGAGATACATTTATCCCCTCCAGTGTTTTCAGGAAAGCTGTGTGAGGTTCCTGAGTTTGAGAGGGTGGCCTGTAACATGCTACAAACTGCAGAGCAGTCTTGCCTACGGTTAATTGCACCTGGATGGTCTCCGATGCATCGTGCGTTGCCACCAACCTTGAGGTGAGGGTGTTCTTGATGAATATGGACACCCCCCCCTCCTTTCTTGGTGTTGTCCGGATTTTGGGGCCGGAATGCATGATATGAGGTAAAACCTGATAGTGCCGGGGTGCTCTCAGGAGCCTTGAACCAGGTTTCAGTCACAGCAGACATCGATGTTCTCCATACTGAGAAGGGCTTTGAGTGCGTGCATCTTGAGGTTGAGACTTCTGGCATTGAGCAGCATTACCCTTAGTTTTTTCCTTTTTTGTGTTCTAGGGTGGTAGGTTTAGAATTTGAGCCTTGCCTAAAAAAGGCACAATGGGGGTGGTAAGAGCCTTAGCCAAAATCCAGAAGCCCAGGGGTGACAGGTGCAAGCCGTCCCTTGCGAAGTAGCGTGGCTTGTCCAGCATGTCATCCCAGGCAGACAGACATTGGATCCCCTTTGAATGACACCATAGTTTAAGCCAATTATTAAAGCTGATCATCTTGTCTCTGTATTGTGGCATCATTCTTGGTGAAGGTAGGATACTTCTCAAGGTCAGGGTCGTACCTGCCTGGGCTACATAATCAGAGAGCTCCTCTATGTCTCTTTTCATGTAGTCCAGGTAGGTACGTCTCAGGTCGTTCACACCAGCATGGACAATGACTGAGTCATACTTGTACTTGCAGTTGAGTGACCTGAGTGCTTGCGTTATGTGGTGGATTCCAGCGCCCAATAGGCAGCTTACTGTGACCTTCTCCTTACTCAATCTGGTGAGCGGGACATCAGTGTGTCTGACTATGGAGTCACCTATGACGAGTGTGTCTGGCATTGTGTTTGGCCTTAAGGGCTGTGACTGTTTGGCACACTGACTCTGTGGTCTATGTGTTGCATGTGCTGTGTCCTGTGGAGGCAGTTGTTTGGGTGTCTGCTTTGGTGGCCTCTGCTGTTTTGGTAGATTTTTGATCAGAGCCTCCGAGTATGTCTTTGTGTGTTTATGTGTATGATTTGAAGTTGTGATAGTGCTATGTGAGACTGGGTTTGTGGTGTGTGTGGTTACCTTCTCCTCTCTGGTCTTGCCAGTCCTATGTTGAGAGAGCTCAGCCTCCAGTTTGGCTATATAGTTGCATCTCTCACATGTATTTGTGTTTTGTGGGAGAAGGAGAGTGTTGTCTGTGTACATGAGGCAATTGTAACATTGCCTCAATATTCCCAGGTTCACCAGCTGAGCAGGAGAGGACACTAGCAACTGATCCCTCGACATGCTAGAAGGAATAGACAAAAAATGTTGGAATACAGGAAGATATCAAGCCCCACAAACCACATTATATTGCTTGACTGACAATACCTACACATACACCATAGTTTCATAGTTTCATAGTTTACTACTAGGCTATCTACCCTAGTGCATTTATAAGCCTAGCCATAGTGATGTGGCTATTGCCACCCCTTATAGTGGTAATAAGTGTACAGAATAGATTCCGAATATTGTGCCTCTGACTTAGTAGTGACACATTATGACCCCCTTACTTAATCGAATAACTTGACTGTGCCTCTGTCTAGTAGTGACACAGGGAGGACCCCTGGGGTAAACCTACAATCTCACATCCACTTGTCCAGATTTCTCTTGAAGAGAGTCAGTGAGGGACTCTGTCTAACATGAACTTGGATTCTTTGCTAGAGTGTGAGAAGCCTCTGAGTTATGACTCTGTCCCTCCAGCATGTCCTATAGATGTATGTGCTGAGGTTCAAATCTTTAGCTCTCATGGTTCTGGTGGATTTGGATTGCTTGCAGTGGAGCATGTCCACCAAATCCTGATTGGACATGGTCTTGTATTTCAGGCATAGGTCACCTGTAAGTAGGCGGTATGCTACTGAATAAAGCTGGATTTCCTTTAGTCTGGAAGCATATGACATGTGTTGTAGACCCTTGATCCTCTTGGTAAGGTACTTTTGGGGTCTCTCCAGCTGTTGCAAGTGCTGGGTGAGGTACATACCAAATGGGGCTTTGTATTCAATCATGGGCCTGATAAGGGAGAAGTATAGGGGTACAATAACCTCCTTTGATCTGGATGGAAAACCCTTCATGATAAGGTGGGCAAGATAGAAAGTCTTTCTAACCACTTTGGCAACATGGGTGTCAAACGAGAGGTCACTATCTACATGGGTCCCCAGGTGTCTGATTTGTTTTCTCTACTCAGTGGGTTGCTGTCTATGTATTGATTTGTGGGTACTTTGTTCCTCCCAAAGGGGATGACTACACATCAGTTGCATTCAGTTTCAGGCCGTGATTCCGGCACCAGCTATCTGTCTTTGTGAGGGCATTCTGTAGGATGTGTGTGCCGGCTGATGTATTCACTATGGTGCCTAGGTTGCAGTCATCTGCAAACTTTGTCAGCCACAACCCTCCTATGTTTGCTTTCACATCTGAAAAGTAAATGCCAAATAAGAGGGGTCCCAGGACAGATCCTTGTGGGACACCACTTGTGACTGGCTTTGAATCTGACAAGGCACCTGCAATGTCGACTTTATGGGTTCTGTTTCTTAGCCATTTTGCAACCTATCCTGTGACATATGGTGTTATATTTCAGCTGTTGAGCTTGTCTATGATGCCTGAGTGGGGTATTGTGTCAAAGGCCTTAGCCAAGAGCAAGTAGGCTGTGTGGACCACTTAGCCCTCATCAATGGCCCTACTGACAGTTTCAAAATAGTCAACTAGGTGAAAAAGGCAGGATCTGCCCTGTACAAAGCTGAACTGGGTGGGATCAAGGGTCTGTAGGTCACCAATGTCTCTGTTTAAGAGCTCCATAATGACTCTTTCCATAGCTTTGCAGACAAGGCTGGTTAAGCTTGTGTGGTGGTAATTCCCAGGGTCTGTGGAGGCATCTCCTTTGTGGAGTGGGACCACTGTTGCTGTACGCCAGTGTTCAGGTACATATCCTGTAGCAAGGCTAAGGTTAAATAGCATTTGTATATACGGGTTTAGCTCCTTCTGGAGTTCACATAGCATGCAACTGGGGATACTATCAGGTCCCATTGATGCTGTGTTCTTGTCTTTGCTGAGTGCGGCTCTCACATGGACATCTGAGATGACAGTGAGGTTACATTCAGCTGTGATAACTATCTTCTTTTGGGGGTGAGGGAGGGGGAAAATTGCACTGAACCTGTCTGCCAGAATGTTGCCAATATCTGTCAGGTCACTGAAATATATGTTGTTGTGTACCAACTCTGAGCATATCTGAGGGTTCCCACCCTGGTTTCTGACATAACTGAAGAAGGCATTGTGGTTATCTTAATTGTCTTTGGTGATTTTTGTCTCAAAGTTGACCTTGGATGTCCTTATGAGAGAATGTAGCTTTTTACTAGTGCAGATCACGGCTGCCTTCCCTTTAGGAGATGTAGCTCTGTCTTGCATTAGTATCCTTCAGTTGTTATACAGTTTGTTTATGGCTGGGGTCCACTAGACAGGCCACTTTCCCTTGGTGGAAAAGGTCTTGGTTTTATTTGTGATTGCATGGTCCATGCTTTCTTGGAGATGTCCGTAGAAAGCGTATGTGAAGGAGTCACCATTGTGTGTTGTGGTTTCCACTGGCCCAGTGGGCTTAAAGGATACCATCTCAGTCTGAAGAAGTGTGAAGTCAGCTTTTGAGATGTTTGTCACTATACTCTTTGTATTATACTAGCACCGACACATTTGTAGACAATTTCACAGAATCCATCAAACAAAATGGACATGCAAAATGTAACACTTCCACAAGAGGGGTAAGCATACTGGATGTGATAATTAGAAATATGTGTACTGGATGTCAAGATGAGAAGTGTATCCCTCACTGACAAGACCAGACCATAGAGTAATCACACTGTAGTTACACATCCCGACCCCAGTCCCTGGCCAGAATACCACAGTGAAACACATGTATAAAGCATAGCTTGCACCCCTACAAACCAATGTGGAATCCATGAAAGGCCCTGTGCAAGTCCAGAATATGGGACACATTGCAGAACATGTCATACAGGCATACTATGAACACAGCCAAGAGTGCTTGGAGTCTGCAATCACAAATAACAACAAGACACAATGCCATACACCCAGGCATCTGGCATGCTGGACTCCAGCAATTACTAAACCATTGAAGAGAATGAGGAAGCTACCACATGATAGATCAAACATAAAAAGTGAAGTAATCAGTGATCACTAGTATGGCAATAAAATGTGTCCACACATACAATCCACTAAGGCCAGGCAAAACAAGTAGAATCTGTGAATCCAGTGGCAATGTGACACCTGTCCCAAGTACACACACAACAACAACTCACCCCAATAAATACAAACATATGTGATAGACGCAACCAGGTAGCCAAACAGGAGCCTGAGCACCCCCAAATCACTGCTGTCAAAACTAGTCAGGAGGACAAGGTAACCAAATACACCACAAACCCAGTCCCACATAGACCTACAACGACTGTAAACCAAACACATAAACACACAAACATTCCCAGAGGCCCTAATTACAAACACACAACACCAACACAAGCCTCCAAAGCAGACACCCAATAAAACAACCTCCAGACATAGCACATGTAACACATAGTACACAAAGCTGGTGTGCCAAACAGTCACAGGACAGAAGGAGAAACAACATGCCTGATACAGTTGTAATAGGTGACTCCATAGTGAGACATGCTGCTGTTCCAGGGATGGCTTGCACCTGTTACCCATGAGCGTCTGGATATTGCCTAAGGCTTTTGCAACCTACAGAGATCCTTTCGTAGGCAAGGCCGAAAAGACTAACCCACCACCATAGAAAACAAAACTGGAAAGAAACAGAAGGGTAATGCTGATCAATGCCAGATGTGTAAACCTCAATATGCATGCTCCTGAGGCCCTCCCCAGTATGGAGAACATTGATGTCTGTCCAGTGATAGAAACCTGCTGCAAGCCTCGTGACAGCAGACCATCACTACCAGGTAATACCACATATCATGTGTTATGGCCACAAAACCTGGAACAAAACATAAAAGGAGGGTGAGTATCCATATTCAGCACAGACACCTATATGTCCAGTTAACTGACAATGCTTATGTCATTGCAGTCCACCCATGTGCAACTAACCGTAGGCAAGACTGCTGTACAGTCTGTAGCATGCTACAGACCACACTCTCACACACAGGAACCCCACCCCACTGTCCTGAAGACAGTGGACAGTATGAATGTACCACCAAATACAAAACAAGGTACACACAAATTACCACATAGGTGGTAAACCATTATGTGTGGAAGGAGTAATCAGGGACCTAGTGACACAACTGGACAGTAACCTGTTATGTGACAGTCACATAGCCAATTTGGCTAGGAAGACTGTCTATAATGGACACTGTATCATGAAAGGATTCACATCTACATCAACAAAGGTCATTGTGCCCCTATACTGTTCCCTTATCAGACCATATTGTAGTACAATGCCTCATTTCGGATGTACATTACCTGGCACCTGCAGCAGTTAGAAAGACCTCAAAGGTACCTCACCAAGAGTCAGAAAGGGTCTCAAATATATCTCATATGCTGCCTGGCTGTAGACACCACAGCTGAATGCAGTCACATACTGCCTACACAGAGGCATTGTATGTCTGTTGTACAAGTCCATGTCCAACACAGAAGTAATGGACATGCTCCACCCCAGAAAACTCAAAGCCATCGGAGCTGTGTGAGTCAGAGATGTCAACCTCAACACATAATCAAATAGGATGTGCTGGAGGGACAGATACCTAACCCTGAGTCTCTCCACACCCTGGAACAGAATACCACTACATGTTAGGCAGAGCGCCTCACTGACACTCTTCAACAGGAAGTTTGCAAAATGGATGGATAATTGTAGATGTACACTGGGGGTCTTTACTGTGTCATGTCCAGACAGAGGCACAGCTAAGTAAATCATAAATGGCCATAATATTCACATAGCAAGTGGCAAAAGCCACACACACTGTGGCTAAGCTAACAAATGCCCTAGGGTGGATAGCCTAGTATGAACCTATGAACCTATTATGATACAAATTGTACAGGACACTAAGGATAACTCCAAGGCTGCTGCAACTGATGGTAGGGAGCGTGTTGTGAATTCCCAGATATGCTCTGGATCACACAAATATTACAAACAACATACCAAACACACACACGTATTGCCAACATACATCCTGACAGGTGCAGTGCAAATCCCCCCCTCCCATAATGGAAAATATCTTTCCCAGCAGACTGCTGCCTCCCTGACATTATGTCAGCCTTACCACAGGATATGTGCCCAAAGAGGAGTGTACAACAACAGTGGTCATTCTCAAGAAAGGTGTCGCCTGAATGGATACTAAAATCAACCACCACAGAATCCTGAGAAGCTTGGTCTGCACAGCTATGGAAAGGATCAGCATGTACCGCAGACATACAGATATTGGGGATCTATTGACACCCGACCCTACCCAGTGTGGGTTTATTAAGTGCAGACCCTGCCCCTAAACATGTGTGACTCAGTAGAAACAGTAATTGAGGTCACTGATGAGGGCAATGTGGTCCACACAGTGTAGCTGGACCTTGCAAAGCCTTCCATACAATACCCTACGTGATCAATATAGATATGCTCACCAGCTTATATATACACCCCTATGTCACTAGAGGGGTTGCAAACCAGTCCAACGACAGAACTCACATGGTCAGACATGCTGCAGCCATGTCAGACTACAAACCACATATAACAGGTATCCCACAAAGCTTGGTCCTGGGACCTTCCCCGTCTGGTATATATGCCCCATAGGTACAGGCCAACATGTAAGGACTGTGCCTGAACATGTTTGCAGAGGACTACAAACCGCCCAACATATCAGACACTCCAGCTGACACAAGCATCCCACAAAAGGGCCACATAGAAACAGACAACTTTTGCCATAGCCATGTCAGCATGTTAAATGGAGAAAACTGTATAGTCAACCTCTGTGGATATACAGTATGTGACCACCAATTACCACATAGGTGTTAACCCATTGCATACTTAACATGTAATGACAGACCTGGGTACACAAGGTGATAGATATCCTGCATTGGACAAACATGTGGCTGTAGTGTTAACAGAAACAATCCATATACCAACCTAATCAGGTTATGACATCTAGATAAGGGGAGGTCATTGTGGTTCTGCAGTCATCCTTCATCAGCGTTAGAATTGACTACAACAGCCCCTGTGGGGTGTACCTCAGCAGACACCTCCATCAACTGTAAAGTCCACAACAGTACCCCGCCAGGAGTATCAAAGAGCTTGAACAGATGTAATGTGTTGCCTGATTAAACAGAGTGCAACTCCACACACTGCCATGCTGGCCACCCAGACGCAAGCTGTGCCTGATGTAGAAAGCCATGTCCAAGCTGGAATCAATGAACATGCTGCACCTTGTACAATCTGAATGGCAGTGAGCTATGCACATGAGAGACCTGAACCCCAGCACTGACATACATAGAACAAGCTGTACTGCATTATCCATAACACAGAAGCCACCCCCACGCATGAGTAAACTACCAGTACATGTTATCCATAGAGTCACTCGTTGATTCTCCTCAACAGGAATCTTAATGAGTGGATGGGAGATGGTAGGTTTACCCTGGGTATCACTGTTATGTCACAGGTAGACAGAGGCACAGTATACTAAACATGACATACGTCATGGCAAACTACACTTACAATGTGTCGAAGGACAAACACACTCTCTGACTAGCATTAGAAATGGCCTAGGGCACATCGGTAGTGTTTGCCAATGTACGCCTATGTTGTAGAATACACTACTGATGTTGGATGAGGCTGTTTTAAGTAGTTAATATCTGAACATAATGCAACATGGTCAGATAGGTTCATAGGTTTATACTAGGCTATCTGCCCTAAGGCATTTATAAGCCTAGCCCAGAGTTTTGTGGCTTACGCCACCCCTTATATGGAAACAATACTGTGCCCATTAGTTTGTTGTGCCTCTGTCCAGCAGTGACACAGAGATGATTCCCGGGGTAAACCTACAATCTCCCATCCACAGGTCAAGATTCCTCTTGAACAGAGCCAGCAAGGTGCTCTGCCTCACATTGACCGGGATTCTATTCCACAGCATAGGGAGTCTCTGAGTGATAAATCTATCCCCCCAGCATGTCCTACTTATATCCCTGCTAAGGTTTAAGTCACTTGCCCTAGTGGTTCTGGTGGATTTGGAGTTTTTGAGGTGGAGCATGTCCATTAATTCCTGGTTGGACATGGCTTTGTATGTCAGGCACATGTCACCTCTGAGCAGACGGTATGCGACTGAATAGAGCTGGAGTTTCTTCAATCTGGCAGCATATGACAGATGTTGGAGTCCCTTTATCCTTTTGGTGAGGGGCTTTTGGGGTCTCTCCAATTGCTGCAGATGTCGGTTGAGATACATCCCAAATGGGGCATTGTACTCGATCATTGGTCTGATAAGTGAAGAGTACAGGGGAACAATGACCTCACTAGATCTGGATGTGAATCCCTTCATGATCAGGTGAGCAATGTAGAAGGTCTTTCTAACCACTTTAGCAACGTGAGTTTCAAAAGAAAGGCCACTGTCAACCTGGGTCCCCAGGTCCCTGATAACCTCTTCTGTGCTTAGAGGATTGCCACCTATATGGTAGCTTGGGGTTACCTTGCTTTTCCTGAAGGGTATGACTATACATGTTTTGGCATTTAACTTCAGGCCATGGCTCTGGCACCAGCTATCAGTTTCCGTGAGTCCCTTCTGAAGGATATCCGTGTCTGATGCACTTTCCACTATGGCGCCCACTTTGCAGACATCTGCAAACTTTGTCAGCCAAAGTCCTCCGATGTTGGCCTGTACTTCTGAGAAGTAGATGCCGAACAATAGGGGCCAAGGACCGAGCCCTGTGGGACACCACTTGTGACCGGCTTGGAGTCTGACATAGCACCAGCAACTCTAACCCTGTGGGTCCTGTCCTTAAGCCAGTTTGCAACCCATCTTGTGACATATGGGTTTACATTTAAGTTGGTAGGTTTTTCTACAATACCTGAGTAGGGTATTGTGTCGAAAGCCTTTGCATGGTCAAGGTAGGCTGTATGGACTGCCTTTCCCTCATCAATGACCTTAGTGACTGTTTTGAAGAAGTCGACCAAGGTCAAAAGGCATGATCTGCCCTTGACAAAGCCAAACTGGGACGGGTCCAATGTCTGCATGTCCCCTATATCTTTGTTTATGAGCTCCATTATGATCCTCTGCATAGCTTTGCAGACTAGACTTGTTAAGCTTATGGGGCGGTAATTACCAGGGTCCGTAGAGGCACCGCCTTTGTGCAGATGTGCACAACTTGAACCTAACCAGGCTGTTGTGCTCACTATGGAAATGTAAAGCAGTTGATAGGACTAAAGCCCAGGATACTGTCCACCACAGTGAAAGTACTGAACCACTACACTATACAGTAATACAGTGTTAGGTCAGTATGAACAGATGTTGACAATTGTATGCAAAGTATCCCATGAAAAACCTGCAGGCACAGTATAATCCCTGTTGTGTTCACACAAAAAGCATTTGGACAGTAACTACACAACATGACACAGAACACACAACCATAAACGGGATATTTGTTGAAGTTCACACTCATCCATAAATGTGATGTGCTGCAGAGTTCAACATATGGAAAGCTCACACTGGGCATGCTCACACACTTTGATAAATGAGACATCTTTCACACAACATGCCATGGGAAGGCTGAACTGGGCATGCTCATACACTTATTCCAAATATCAGTTTAGCATTTTGCCACATATATCTGGTATATGTACGTGTTATTCCAGTAACCAACAACATTATAGCAATCTGACAGTGCTCACACTTAAATGACTACAGAGACATACATGATATAGTGGATGTTCCCCCATATGCAAACATTGTCCACAGATACACAAGTTGTTCATACAAACAGGTAATGTTATGGCAATAAAGACCTGCAAACACTGCTATCAGCAACAAATAATGTGCATCTGACAGTTAAACATATGGGTGTAGAGGTCAACACTAGGCTGTTTGCCCTAGGGAATGACAGCTTATCCAGAGTGTGTGTGTGTGGGTGATTGTGGTTGGTCTGTGTGCAAGTCTGTGTGAGGGTAATGTTCCTCTTAGCAACTGGGAAAACACACCACATGATGCTCATTCCCCTTTCTAAACACTGATGATGTCAGCACCTTACAAGTATATCAGTAGAAAGGAAATCTCTTAGTAATCCAAATAGCGCGCTCTGCTAATGTGTCCGTCACTAGTGTCATAACATAGTTAGGTAGGGGCTTGAATCCAGCAATTGGCAAGTGTGTGTGAATGGAGGTTAATGTAAGTGTGTATGAAAAAAACATCCCTTTTGGCAACTGTGTAAACACACCACAGGATGCCCATTCCCCTTTCTAAACACTGATGATGTCAGCACCCTATAAGTATATCAGGAGAAAGTAAATCTCCCAATAGTCCGAATAGTGCACTTGGCTAATGCATCTGTCTCTAGTGTCATAACATAGTTCGGTAGGGGTTTGAATCCAGCAAATGTGTCAAAAGGGGGATTAGTGTGTAAGTATGTATGAAAGCAACATCCCTTTTGGCAACTGTGTAAACACATCACAGGATGCCCATTCCTCTTTCTAAACACTGATGATGTCAGCACCCTATAAGTATATCAGGAGAAAAGAAATCTCCCAGTAATGCGAATAGAGTGCTCTGCTAATGCATCCATCTCTAGTATCATAACATAGTTAGGTAGGGATTTGAATCCGGCAAGTGTGTGTGAAGGGGTGTTAGTGTATGTGTAAGTATGTATGAAAGGAACATCCCTTTTGGCAACTGTGTAAACACACCACAGGATGCCCATTCCCCTTTCTAAACACTGATGATGTCAGCACCCTATAAGTATATCAGGAGAAAAAAAAATATCCCAGTAATGCAAATAGCATGCTCCGCTAATGCATCCATCTCTAGTGTCATAACATAATTAAGTAGGGGTTTGAATCCGGCAAGTGTGTGTGTATGAAAAAAACATCCCTTTTGGCAACTGTGAAAACACACCACAGGATGCCCATTCCCCTTTCTAAACACTGATGATGTCAGCACCCTATAAGTATATCAGGAGAAACAAAATCTCCCAGTAATGTGAATAGCGCGCTCCACTAATGCGTCCGTCATTAGTCCGTCATCATAACATAGTTAAGTAGGGGTTGGAATCCAGCAAGTGGCAAGAGTGTGTGTGAAGGGGGATTACTGTGTGTGTATGAAAGGAACATCTCTTTTGGCAACTGTGAAAACACACCACAGGATGCCCATTCCCCTTTCTAAACACCGATGATGTCAGCACCCTATAAGTATATCAGGAGAAAAGATATCTCCCAGTAATGCGAATAGCACGCTCCGCTAATGCGTCCGTCTCTAGTGTCATAGCATAGTTAGGTAGGGATTTGAATCCAGCAAGGGTGTGTGAAGAGGGGTTAGTGTGTATGAAAGAAACATCTGTTTTGGCAACTGGGAAAACACACTACAGGATGCACATACCCCTTTCTAAACAATATCACAATTATTTATGGCTTTTGATTCCAGACATGTCACGTGTGTTTTGCTCACACAGAATGCCCATGTGTGCAGGCTGTTTCTCACAATAATGCATGACATCGATTAAACCAGTTATGGCAATGCACACATGATGTATGTGTGTGCCAAATACACATATGTACCTGTGACCTTCAATAGTCACCATGTGTGATGCCTGCCACATGTGAATACATGGTATTTGCACTGTGTAACATTATGACTGTGGTCTTCTGTGCAGGTGCTGCATGTGGGATGTGTATATACAGTGTGAGATGTAGATGTTATCAACCTGGTAGTGAGGGATACACACCTAGCCTGGGGCATATAGTCTACATGTTGTTGATGAAGAGGTGCTGCATGTTTCCACCTGTTGTGGGAGTGGCAAGAAGTTGTTCCATAGCAATGCAGTGACCAAATGCTAAGAACCTTTCAGCTAGGGTGTTGTAGCTACAGTAATTCATTAGCATTCAGTAATATGTCAGCATTCCTTGTGAGAGTATGATGCCAACCAAGGTCAGGGTTCTACCAGCCTGTGCCACTTGCTCAGTGAGCCCTTCCATGTTCCCTATCATGTATTCCAGTGAGGGACATCACACATCAGCTGTAGTGGCATGGACAATGACTGAGTCATATGTGTCCATGCATCTGACTGACCTGTATGCTTGTGTTATGTGGTGGACCATAGTGCCCCATGAGCATATCACTGTTACCTTCACCTTGTCCAGCCTGGTGAGCATGACATCACTGTACTGGACAATAAAAGTACCTAACACAACTGCAGCAGTAGTGTTGTATAGCTGTACAGACTGTGCTTGTTTGGCACACAGGATTTGTGTGCTATGTGTTATGCGTGCTGTGTTCAGGCCTAACGTATGCCTGTGTGCCAGCTGCAGAGGTGTCTGCCACTCAGGCAGGATGCCATTCTTAGGCTCCACGAATGGCCCTGTGTGTTCCCGTGCTTGTATTGCTGTAAGTGTAGGTCTACATCAGACTGGTATTGCAGTCACTGTAGTATTTCATGCCACCTGACAGGTTATGCCAGTACTGGGTTCAAAGTGCTTAGTCCACAGTTTGGCTATGTGTTTCCATCTCATACATGTGTTGTACATCCATGGGTAGGGGATAGGGTTGACTGTGTACAAATGGCAGCTGTGACATTACTACATGACTCACATATTCCACAACTGTACCATAGAGGTAACTAACAACTGACCTTTGCACATGCTACTATAGTATTGAGATTGCATTGGTGATTAACAGCACATAGGGCCAATGGTGAACAAGATACATAGGTTCATAGGTTCATACTAAGCTATTTGCCCTAGGGCATTTATAAACCTAGCCAGAATGTGTGTGGCTTTCACCATGCATTGTAAATCTATCTTGCTATGCCCTTTTCCAAGGTTAGTATACTGTGCCTCTGTCTAACAGTAACACATAAGTGATACCCAGGGTAAACCTACAATGTCCCATCCAGTCATTAATATTCCTCTTGAAGACAGTCACTGAGTGACTCTGCCTAACCTCTATTGGGATAATATTCCAGAGTGAAGGGAGCCTCTGAGTTATGAATGTGTCCCTCCAGCATATCCTATGTATATCACTCCTGAGGTTCAAGTCTTTCCAGCGTGTAGCTTGATGGGATCTGGATATTCTGAGGTGCAGCATGACCATTAAGTCAGGGTTTGACATTGCTTTATATGTCAGGCACAGATTGCCTATGAAGAGGCAGTATGCCACTGAGTAGAGCTGCTGTTTCTTTAACCAGTCAGTATGTGGCATCTGTTTGAGCCCTTTGATCCTCTTGTTGAGGTACTTTGGTGGTCTTTCCAGTTGCTGCAGGTGTCTGGTAAGGTGCATGCCGACAGGGGCATTGTAGTCAATTATGGGCATGATGAGGGATGAGTAAAGAGGCACAATGTCCACCCCTGATCTACATGTGAATCCCTTCATGATGAGGTGGCCTATATAAAATGTTTTCCTAACCACTTTGACCATGTGGTTGTCAAATGAGAGAATGCTATCAACTTGTGTACCCCAAGCTCCCGTAAGACCCATAAACCCGCTCTACGGCAACAAATAACTACAGCGTACTCCACAAGCAGAACCTACTATTAAAAGAAAGCAAACTCTATCACAATTGAATCAACAGGGTAAAAGCAAAATTTTTCTACCTTTTAAACTTAAAAATAAGTCAAGCGTACTAGTCGCAAAGTGCCTACTATTCTGGATCCTTACCTTAACATAAAAAGAGTAGTATTTGAACTGCTCAGTACGGAGATTCACTCATTTTTTCCTGGTCCCTCTATGACCCTGTGATTCTCCGGGTGGTGTGGCGGTGTATGTTGACGTCAGAAAGTTAATAAATAATACTGCTGGCTCACCGATATCCTTAAACAAACCTGCATTAGGTCCTGACGGCTCACCCACCCAGTCGCATCCAGAGGCACACAGGTAACCCCCCTCCCGTAAGACCCATAAACCCGCTCTACGGCAACAAATAACTACAGCGTACTCCACAAGCAGAAACTACTATTAAAAGAAAGCAAACTCTATCACAATTAAATCAACAGGGTAAAAGCAAAATTTTTCTACCTTTTAAACTTAAAAATAAGTCAAGCGTACTAGTCGCAAAGTGCCTACTATCCTGGATCCTTACCTCAACATAAAAAGAGTAGTATTTGAACTGCGCTGTACAGAGATTCACTCATTTTTTCTGGTCCCTCTATGACCCTGTGATTCTCCTGGTGGTGTGGCGGTGTATGTTGACGTCAGAAAGTTAATAAATAATACTGCTGGCTCACCGATATCCTTAAACAAACCTGCATTAGGTCCTGACGGCTCACCCACCCAGTCGCATCCAGAGGCACACAGGTAACACTCATTCTGCCTCTAATCAACCTTAAATTGTGTTATACGAGTGTGTTTTTGGAGGGCTTGAGAACTATATTGTGGTGTGATTCCTGCTCTGTTTTGACATTTTTACTACTCTGTGGTGGGTCTGCTCGTTAACGTAAGCTGTGTTTCATACTACGGAGAAGTCTGCACGTGTTACTGAAGTGTATCTGGCGTCCTTTTCAACAGAAAACATTCTATCTTGCATTATAGTGGTTTACTCTGCATTTGGTGCTGTGAATCATACTACAAAGAAGACCGCACGTGTTACTGACGCATATCTGGCGTCCTTTTCAACAGAAAACATTATGTCTTGATTTATAGTGGTTTACTCTGCATTTGTTGCTGTGTATCATAGCACAGAGAAGACTGCACGTGTTACTGACGCGTACTTGGCGTCCTTTTAACAAAACTCATTCTGTCTTGCAGTATAGTGGTTTACTCTGCATTTGTTGTTATAAGAATTGCACAGTGGTGTGTCTGCCTGCAATCGCGGACTGTAAATAGTGGTTTACTCTGCATTTATTGTTATAAGAATTGCACAGTAGTGTGTCTGCTTGTAATCGCGGACTGTAAATGTACTGACCTAACAGTTAGTTGTATGGAACTATTGTATAACCCTGAATGTATATTTCATGTATACCTGCCGTGCATTTGAAATTAGAACACAGTTGGTTTAATACTCCTGTCTCTCTCCCTTGTGTTTCAGGTAACCCCCCTCCCGTAAGACCCATAAACCCGCTCTACGGCAACAAATAACTACAGCGTACTCCACAAGCAGAACCTACTATTAAAAGAAAGCAAACTCTATCACAATTGAATCAACAGGGTAAAAGCAAAATTTTTCTACCTTTTAAACTTAAAAATAAGTCAAGCGTACTAGTCGCAAAGTGCCTACTATCCTGGATCCTTACCTCAACATAAAAAGAGTAGTATTTGAACTGCGCTGTACGGAGATTCACTCATTTTTTCCTGGTCCCTCTATGACCCTGTGATTCTCCGGGTGGTGTATGCCCCGCTCCACTTCGCCCTCGCTTCGCTCGGGCTCCGCTCCGCTCCCCTCCCTGCCCCCTTATCCCACCCGCCCCCAGTACCCCTACTCTTATAGGAACAAAAAGTCCCTCCCACTCTCCCTCTTAGCAAATACAAAGCTCCCCTGTCACTCCTCACGACTCCTCCCACCTCTACGCCCATACCCATTAATAAAATCTACTCCAAGTCCTATCCCACTCCCATTACCCTTTCTCTATCTCCAACATGGCCAAATATGCTCTCAATATAACTCCCCTACTAACCTTACTTCTCATCACTACTTATTTCCTAACAGCATTTGAAAACCAAACTCTCTTAGGTATCCCCTTCCCTAAGCGTCACACTAACTCCCAATGTAATGACCAAGCCATCTCTATTCTACCTTCACTATACCAGGACAAATTTGTATCCCCCAAATTAGCCAACACTACACTCCATTACCCCAAATCTCCACATAACAAAGCTAACCTCAAAATCCTATTTAAACTACAGAGATTACTAGTTTACCTAAAAAATCGTATGAACATCGGCGGCGATATTCACCCTAACCCTGGTCCCACCACCACGCCAGACTCTCACCCTAATAATTTTACCCGAAATTCTACTGATTCTCTACTAATATTACATCTGAACCTAAGAAGCATTAATAACAAAGTTCATAACCTACATGCCATTATAGCAACTCATTCCCCTGAAATTATGTGTCTAACCGAAACATGGCTAAAGCCCTCTACTAAGAATGAAGAGATCCTTCCACCTGGGTATAATATTTTTAGGGCTGATCGTACAAAAAAAAAAGGAGGAGGTATAGCTGTTATGTATAAAAACACCCTGAATATCCTTAAGAACCCAACTCAACCTCCTACAATCTCTAACCTAGAAATTATAGCCCTACAGATCTGCCTAAACTCTAAAAAACGCATCAACCTTGTTGTAACTTATATCCCACCAGGGAACAACATAGAAAACCTGGAGCAAACCCTGAGCTGGCTATCCACCAGCTACCCACAAGAAACCATGGTTCTTGGAGACGTCAATATTGATTGGTCTCTCTGTTCCACCCACTCAACTCCAAAACCTATCAATCTATATGGTTTTTCCCAAACCATCTTATCCCCAACTAGATTAGGCAACTCTCTTCAAAAAGAAAGCATCATTGACTGGATCCTTACTAATAAGGATTCAAATAACTACACCACAGGTACCCTTCCCAGTGACCTCAGTGATCACCTAATTACTTATATCATTAAACATAAATGCCCAACTTCCAACCCCCCCCTTTATAGACTAATCAGAAACAAAAAGAAATTTGTCCCACAACTATTTCTTGCTGACCTGAAATCTTGCAACTGGTCCTTACTAAAAACCCTACCACTTAATGAGAGTGTCTCACACTTCAATGACACATTTCTCAAAATACTCGACGCACATGCCCCACATAGACAAATTAGATCCAAACCTCGTATAGCACCTTGGCTAACTAAGGAAACCAAAACCAAAATCAAACTTCGTAACCAAGCCTGGGATAAATGGAGGGCCACAAAAACCTCCCAAGATCGCACTAAATTTCAACAACTAAGAAACACGACCAAAGCAGCTGTTACCCAGGACAAAAAACAATACTTCTATCACCTCCAGCACAAACACCAGAACAACCCAAAGAAATTCTGGGCAGGCTTTAATAACCTTCTGCACCCAGGGAAAACCTCCACCCCAACCCCTGAGAAACTTATAGAGAAAGGACAGGAAGATGTAGCCAATACCTTCAACTCCTTCTTCACTGAAACTGTCCAAAATCTAGCCAGTCAACTAACTTCCACTTCACAATCTGCTGTTCAACAGCACGTTCTCACCCCTACCCCGTTCAAGTTAAAGCCAGTCTCTTCCTCGTATATCATTCTCCTAAAAACTCAAGCCAACCACCCTAGCGGCTGACCACCTCCCTGCAGAATTCTTACAAATTGCATCTGATGTAATAGACTACCCAATAACCATCCTTATCAATAGAACAATAGCTGAGACGTATATCCCCACTATCTGGAAAATCTCCTATATCATTCCACTTCACAAAGGAGGTTCCTCCATGGAAACCTCAAATTATAGACCAATAGCTATCTTATCCCCAATAGCGAAAATCATGGAGAGATGCATCCACAAGCAACTTCTTCACTACCTAACCGTTAATCGTCTCCTGTCCAACTCCCAACATGGCTTTCGCCCCCACCATAGTACAACAACCGCCCTCCTTTCCTTTGTTGACTCCATCAATAACAACCGCAACAACAAACTTATATCTTCTGCCCTCTTTTTGGACCTATCAAAAGCTTTTGATATGGTCAATCATCAGCTCCTCCTTAACACCCTTGAAGCCTTGCATCTGGACACACCAGCACTAAGCTGGTTTAAGACCTACCTCTCGGGTAGGCAACAAGCTGTCCTGTGGCAAAACTGTAAATCTGGACTACTCCCAATTTCCATAGGTGTACTTCAGGGCTCCATACTCAGTCCACTTCTGTTTTCCATCTACATAAACAACCTTAAATCAGTCATCCCTAAATCCACCTGCATACAATATGTCAATGACTCCACCCTAATCTGCTCTGACGTCTCCATCTTGAATCTCCAAACTATCACTCAACATTGTTTTTCTCTAATTGAAAAATGGTTCACCGACCTGAAACTCCTACTTAATCCAACTAAAACGAAACTACTACTATTCTTCCCCAATGCTTCCTCATCCCAGGACAAAGAACTTCCAAACACTAACAAAATAACCTTCCATGTTAAATCCAACAATGGGACTTACATAACCCCTGTCACCAGTACCAAACTACTTGGAGTAACCATTGATCACAAGCTCAAATTTGACTTACACATTACTCAAACCATAAAGTCTGTTAACAAAAAATTAGGATCTATGTACAGAATTAAAAACTTCTTAACTCCTTCTACCAAATTAACTATTGCCCGCACCCATCTTCTTTCTCCCCTCCTCTACGCATCCCCGGTCCTCTCTTTCCTCAATAAACGTGAACTTAACATGCTCTCTCGTGCTTACAACCACATTGCTAGATTTATAACAGGTTCCCCTTATCGAACCCACCATTGTCTTAACTTGAGGAACCTAGGCTAGCTTGAACTGCCTAATCTCCTCAAACTTAACCAACTCACCGAAGCCTACAAAATAGTCAACAACCCTGATAAAACTCCATCACTATCCAGCATTCTGGCCCCTTACTCTAATCTAGATAGTCTTAGATCATCCAACAGTTCCCTTATCCTCACCATTAAAGCTAAGAACTCAGGTGGGGATGCCCTCTACGCTAACTCCATTGGGAAACCGTGGAACTCATTGCCAAACTACCTAAGACTTTCAACGTCACGCACCCAATTCAAAAACAACCTTAAAGAATATCTCATATCCCAATGGATATGTCCTTGTCGTCCGCCTGACTAACTTCATAGCTCATACACTACTAGTCTCACTTCCTCCTAGCACGTTCTCCTATTTAGACCTTTATAATCTCTCATTTCTAACCACAATTGAGGTTTTTACCCTGATCACGTCTATTTACACCCCATGTAAAACTACTACCATGCTTAACCAATAGTATGTACAGTAATCTATATTTGTATCACAATTTGTGTGTCTATTTTTCTAACGTGTATAAATTTTTTGTTTGTTTGTTTGTTTGGAGCTTTTCTCCTCGGGCCTCTACTGAAAACGGATATATATCCAGCTAGACTAGCCCGGTTAACAAATGTAAAATAAATAAAATAAATAAATAAATAATTCCTTCATCTGCACTTAATGGATTAACACATATGTGGTACTTTGTGGTCACTTTGTTTTTGCCAAAGGGAATGACTATACACTTTTTGGCATTCAGCTTGAGGCCATGGCTGTGGCACAAGTCGTCTATTTCTAAGACGCCCTTTTGGAGGATGCGTGTGTTGGCTGGAGAGTTGATTATGGTGTCCAGTTTGCAGTCATCTGTGACTTGATCAGCCACAGTCCTTCCATGTTGGCCTGTGCCTCTGATAAATATATACTGAACAAGACAGATCCCAGGGCTGAGCCTTGTGGGACACCACTGCTAACTGGTTTTGAGGCTGACATGGCTCCAGCAATTCTAACCATGTGTGTTCTGCCCTTGAGCCACTGTGCAATATCTGTAGTGACATAGGAGTTGATATGTACACTGGTAATCTTCCCTAGAATGCACAAGTGGGGTATTGTATCAAAGGCTTATGCAAGGTCTAGGTAGGCTGTGTAGACCACCTTCCCCTTGATAGTGGCCTTGGTGACTGTTTCAAAGAAATCAAACAGGTTTGAGAGGCAGGATCTGCCATTAACAAAGCCAAACTGTGTATGATGAAGTGTCTGTAGGTCCCCAATATCTATATTTATGAGGTTCATGATGATCCTTGCCATAGCTTTGCAGACCAAGCTATTCAGACTTATGGGGCGATAGTGTCAAGGATCCGTTAAGGCACCACCTAAATGTAGAGGGACCACTGTTGCTGTACACCACTCTTTGGCCACATATCATGTAGTAAGGCTGGGATTGAACAGTAGTGTTATGTCTGGGTGTAGCTCTTCTTGGAGTTCATGTAGGACACAGCCTGGGACACTGTCTGGTCCCATTGATGCAGTGTTTATTGCTTTGGAGAGGGCAGCTCTTACCTGAGCATCTGAGATGTCAAGGGGGCAGCACTCTGCTGGGAGAAATATTTGCCCTTTTGGTGTGGAGGGGGGGGAGGTAGCAGTGAACCTGCCCACTAGGATGTTGGCAAT
This sequence comes from Protopterus annectens, assembly GCF_019279795.1. Classification (NCBI taxonomy): domain Eukaryota; kingdom Metazoa; phylum Chordata; order Ceratodontiformes; family Protopteridae; genus Protopterus; species Protopterus annectens. The sequence continues at coordinate 903,478,346 of NC_056734.1, read as the reverse complement.
GTCTGTGTGTTTGGTATTTCTTGTGACATCTTGGACTACTTCTGAGCATATCTGGGAATTACCACCCAGGTTCCTAACATAACTACAGAAAGCCTTGTGATTATCCTCAGTGTCTTGTGGAATCTGCTCTCAGTGATGGCCTTAGACAATCTTATGAGTGCCTGTAGTTTTCTTCTAATACTCGTCTGTGATGCCTTCACATTTTGGGAGTTTGTTGTATCATTTAGTAGCTTCATCCTTCTGTTGTATAGTTTGTTTATGGCTGGTGTCCACCACACAGGACGTCTGCCTTTGGAGGATTGGGTCTTGCTTTTATTTGGGATTGCATGATCCATGCATTCCTGAAGGTGTCCATAGAATGCCTTTATACAGGTATCTGCAGTCTGGTCCATATTTTCAACAGGCCTGGGGGCTTTGAAGGTTTCCGCATCATTTATGAGGAGTGTGAACATGCTTTACATGAGTTGTTGACTGTATTCTTCTGTGCAGGGGGGTGGCCTTGAGATGTGAATATCCAGTGAGATTAGTTTATGGTCTGATCTTACCAGTGAGGGATACACTTCTGGTCTGGAGCATAGAGTCCCCATGTTGGTGATGATCAGGTTCAGTATGTTTTCCCCTCTTCTGTGAGTGGTAACAAGTTGTTCCATAGCATATTGGTATATAAATTCCAGTAATCTGTGGGCTAGGGTGTTGGAGCTACAGTCATGCTCCCAGTCTATGTTTGGGTAGTTTAACCCACCCAATATAATGGTGTATGGACAGACCTACATATTTCCAACTGTTTTCAGGAAGGCCAAGTGTGGTTCTTGTGTTTGTGAGGGTGCTCTGTAGCAGGCTATAACCTGGAAGGCAGTTTTACCCATTGTTACTTGCATATGGATAGTCTCTGATGTTTGGTGCTTTGCCACCAACCTGGAGGTGTGGGTATCTTGGATGAATATCAATACACCCCCTCCTTTTGTGGTTTTGTGCAAGTTTTGGGCCTGAAAAGCATGGTATGAGGTATAACTTGGTAGTGCTGGAGTGCTGTTGGTAGCCCTGGATCCGGTATCTGTTACTGCACAGATAGCGATGTTCTCCATGCTGAGGAATGTTTTGAGTGTGTGCATCATCAGGTTTAGAGTTCTGCAGTGGCATATATGACTGCTCATGTGGACAGATGCCAGGTAAGTCATATGCAAAGTGTCACAGGCAACGTACATGTGCACAGGAGAAACAGTGACATTCTGTCAAGTGAGACATGAACATACATATAGTAAGCTATGCAGATGTCACTAGGAGTCCACAGAAGCTGTGTAACTCTGCATGGCAGGTCGGATCAGTATTCCAGGGTAACTGCAAGGAAACATGCATGCAAACATAGCTACTGTAAGCAGGGCTGCATGTAGTCCATTGTACAACAAACAAGCTGTACCACTTTCAGTAGGTAACACTGCAAATGCTCACCAGCTGACATATGAATACCTATGTCACCAAAGGTGATACTTACCAGACCACGGACAGAAATGACATGGCCAGACACGCTGCATCCCACATGAACACATATCTCAAGCAACACAGACCTCACAAAGTCAGTGTTCTTAACAGGCACAGCCCATAAGGCCAAACACAATGTGTGCCACACCTATAATAGGTGATGCCATAGTCAGACACACTGACGTCCCGGCCTCCAGACTGAGCAAGGTGAGGGTCACATTTAGCTACCTGTCGGGTGATAGAATGTGCCACATAACACAAGCACTCAGGTCACTCCACAGCAAGTACAAGTATGAGGCAGTCATTGTCCATGCTGGTGTGAACAATCTGAGACGTACCTCCCTGGACCACATGGAAAGAGACACAGAGGAGCTCTTACATCACCCTCTCAAACTCAGGAATCCCACACAGCCTTCATGACGACACAGGAGAGTATAGATTTCTCTGCAAACACCATCATACTGGGTGACGTCAACTACCCAAACATAGACTGTGAACATTACTCAAGCCACAATACCCAAGCTCTAGGGTTCTCATAGTTCAGAAACTCTTTAGCTATGGAACAGGTAGTCAACATTCCCACAAGAGGGGAAAACATACTAGACCTGATCATCACAAACATGAGTACAAAATGCTCACCACTTGAAGTATATCCCTCATTGTTGCAATCGAACCATATACTAATCACACTGGAGTACTGGATCCCCCACATATGCAAACCTCAAACACATCGATGTGTGTGTGGGAAATGCCCCTATTAGCAACTGTGACAGTACACTACAGGATGCAGATTCCCCTTTTGAAACACTGATGATGTCAGCACTCTATAACTATATTACCTGAATCTTAGCTCTCCAGTAATTCGTATAGTGCGCTCTGCTAATGCGTCTTTCTCCGGTGTCATAACATAGTTAGGTAGGGGTTTGAATCCTGCAAAAGGAATGTATGTGAGCTAGTATGAGTGGGGTTTGTGTGTGTGCATAATGCTGTGAGGGAAAAGTGCCTTTTGCCAACTGGGAGAACACACTACAGGGTGCACATCCCTCTTCCTAAACACAGATGATGTCAGCACCCTCTAAGTACAGCATTAGAAAGAATTTCTCCCACTAATGCAAATAGCACACTCTGCTAATGTGTCTGTCTCTTGTGTCATAACACAGTTAGGTAGAGGTTAGAATCATGCAAATGGAAATTATGTGTTTTAGTGTGTGTGCACAATGCTGGTGGTGGGATGTGGCTTTTGCCAAATGGGGCTATGCACTGCAGGGTGCACATTTCCCTTACCAAACAGTGATGTTGACAGCACCCTATACAAACAACATGACAACAGACAACTGCCAGTACTCAGTATAGTGCTACATGCTACTGTAACATGCACATGTACCAGAATATACCTAGATAGTGTTTTGAAACCTGAATGTAACAAGTGTGTGGATGTGGGATGTTTCTGTGTGTGCATTTCCGTATGGAAAACATGCTGGATGTGGCAATCAGGGAACCACAGCACCTGATGCACATTACACTTTTAAACTAATGAGGTTGCCTGCAGCCTGTGAGTACAGGTAGAGATGAGGAAATCGGTAGTAATCCGAATAGTGCACTTTTCAAATGTGTACCTGTCATGTGTCGACAGCTACTCATGTGGGGTAATAAATAATGGAAATGGCAGGTGACCATGTGCATGTGTGGGGGTAGCAGGGTGTGTGTAAATGCATGTGTGACAGAACAGATACATATAGCTGAATCTGCAATACAGCACATGATGCACATTCCCATAGTCAATGGTAGCATGTGATGGTGTGCAGCTGGTACACTTTGGTAAGTAGTATGGGTGCAGATAACAATTCAGGACATTCATACTGTTACTGCAGCAGGAATGCTAGGATATACACACAATCATAGTGGAACAGTGAACAGTTCCCAACATGTTACTACTTATACACATCTATGTAGTCACCCTGTGCATCAGCAACATGTTTACCCTTTCCTGCACTGATGCTGTAGTATGCAGGAGGTGGCACAGTGTCATCATATGCACAGGGTGTGGGTTAGGTATGCCCAAGCCAGCCACTGCTACCGCCAATTGACATGTGTGTGTATGTGTGTTTGTGAGGGGCAGCAGTACAGGGTGGACCAGTGTTGGTGCAGTGTGTGTGTGTATGTGTTTCCCCTAGATGTTAAATTTCTGCATGTGTGTAAGCACACACACAGTCCCACATAATGGCTGCCATGTACAGGTTTTGTGGCCAGCCACAGACTGCACCTGTCAGGTCATCCAGATCAGTGTCTGTGGGCATGGACATGGTACCTGTGCCTGGCAGGGGTGCTATGGACCGTATACGGTACTAACCCAGACTGGGTACTGTCATCGGAAGTGGGTGTGTGTTGACTGGACACAGTTCCCTGTTGGGACTGTCCAGAGCCATGTGCACGTGGTCTCCTGGGGCGTCCTGATGACAGCACTAACCCAGCATTGCTGGGGCTGCTGCTGGCACTTGAGGTGCATGAGTGGGCCTGTTGTCGTCAGCGGCGACTGCCAGCTGCTGCTGTTGCTGGCATACGGCCACGTCGACGCTGCAAACGCACACCATCGCCCTGGCCCATGGACATCTGGTTGTGGAGCAGCTGTTGTATGTCCCCACAACGTCTGTCAATGACATCTGTGAAATTACGAATAGCAATCGCAATGTCACGCATGCCATCTGTCATGGCTGTGCAACATGCTGTCAGCTCCCTCAGACCCTGTCTGGTGTACCTTTCCATATGCACCTGTGCCTGCATAACAGTCTGAAACATAGTGGAGGTTGACATACCTCCTTGGGCACGTTGGCCAGAGGCAGTACAGCCACGGATGCCCCCACGAGAACCCATGGGCGACTGTCTGCATAACCAGACACCTACAGCAACAATGTTCAACACCGGAAGTATACCCCTCACTGGTGAGATCAGATCACAAACTAATCTCGCTGGAGGTCCTTATCCCGCCACCACCCGAAATAAAAAAGACCACAGTAAAGAACTTCTCGAAAGCCGACTTCACACTTCTAAAGACTAGTGTGGTCTCCTTTAAGGCCCCCGAGCCGGCGGTAAACATTACTCAAACCGCTGAATCACTTACAAATGCCTTCTACCAGCACCTGCAGGGCTGCATGGATCAGGCAATCCCAAGCAAAACAAAGACTCTTTGTACCAAAGGCAAGCGTCCAGTCTGGTGGACCCCAGCCATAAGCAAACTCTACAACAAAAGGAGAAAGCTACTACAAGATAGAGCAAAATCCTTAAAAGGTAAGACACCGCTGATCACTATAAGTAAAAAGCTAAGAGCTCTCATAAAATCATCCAAAGCTAATTTTGAGAGAAAAATAGCTAAGGACTCTAAACACAACCATAAGGCATTCTTTAGCTATGTCAGAAACCTAGGAGGAAACTCCCAGATATGCTCAGAATTAGTCCAAAATGATGTGAAGATTACTGATCCTACAGACATTGCCAACATACTGGCTGACAGGTTCAGTGCAAACTCCCCTCCCAAAAGGAGAGATATCTATACCAAATGATTGTAGCCCCCCAAACATCTGTAACGCCCAGGTGAGAACTGCTCTCTCCAAGGCAAAGAACACAGCATCCATGGGACCTGTTGGTGTCCCCGGCTGTGTGCTCCACGAACTCAACGAGGAATTAAACCCACAGTTAGGACAGCTGTTTAATCTTAGTCTCACCTCCGGATACGTGCCAGGAGTGGCGCTGGCGACTGTGGTCCCACTTCACAAAGGCGGTGCCTCCACCGACCCTGGAAATTACCGTCCCATTAGCTTGACAAGCCTTATCTGCAAAGCCATGGAGAGGATCATAATGGATCTCATAAATAAAGACATAGGGAATTTGCAGACTTTGGATCCAACCCAGTTTGGCTTTGTCAAAGGCAGATCATGCCTTTTAAACTTGGTTGACTTTTTCAAACAGTCACCAAGGCCATTGACGAGGGAAAGGCAGTCCATACAGCCTACCTAGACCTGGCGAAGGCTTTCGATACAATACCCCACTCGGGTATCATTGAAAAACTCATCAACTTAAATGTAAACCCATACATTACAAGATGGGTTGCAAACTGGCTGAGTGACAGAACCCACAGGGTCAGAGTTGCTGGCGCCATGTCAGACTCAAAGCCTGTCACAAGTGGTGTCCCACAGGGCTCAGTCCTGGGCCCACTCTTGTTTGGCATCTACTTTTCTGAAGTACAGGCAAACACAGGAGGGTTATGGCTGACAAAGTTTGCAGATGACTGCAAACTGGGCACCGTAGTCGAAAACACATCTGACACAGATATCCTTCAGAAGGGTCTCACAGAAACAGATAACTGGTGCCAGAGCCATGGCCTAAAGTTAAATGCCAAGAAATGCATAGTCATACCGTTCGGGAAAAACAAGGTTACCCCTAGCTACCATATAGGTGGCAATCCACTGATCACAGAAGAAGTTATCAGGGACCTGGGGACCCAGGTTGACAGTAGCCTTTCATTCGACACTCATATTGCTAAAGTAGTTAGGAAGACCTTCTACATTGCCCACCTTATCATGAAGGGATTCACATCTAGATCAAGGGAGGTCATAGTCTCCCTATACTCATCACTCATCAGACCAATGATTGAGTACAATGCCCCATTCAGAATGTATCTGACCCGACACTTGCAGCAGCTGGAGAGGCCACAAAAGTTCCTCACCAAAAGGATAAATGGTCTCAAAAATCTGGCTTATGCTGCCCGACTGAAAGAACTCCAGCTATATTCACTTGCTTACCGCTTGCTCAGAGGTGACCTGTGCCTGACATACAAGGCCATGTCAAACCCAGATTTGATGAACATGCTTCATCTCAAAAAATCTAGATCCCTCAGAGCCACAAGGGCGGGAGACTTAAACCTCGACACGGTTATTAATAGGACATGCTGGAGGGATAGATTCATCAACCAAAGACTCCCTATGCTGTGGAACAAAATCCCAGTATATGTGAGGCAGAGCACCTCGCTGGCCTTATTCAAGAGGAATCTTGACCAATGGATGGGAGATCGCAGATGCACCCCAGGGGTTACCTCAGTGTCACTGCTCGACAGAGGCACAGCAAAATAATGGGTATAGTTTCTCCAAACTAAAGGGGTGGCGTAAGCCACAAAACTATGGGCTAGGCTTGTAAATGCCCTCGGGCAGATAGCCTAGTATGAACCTATGAACCTATGAACCTATGAACTGGGAAAACCCCAACAGTACCTCATCAAGAGGATCAAAGGGCTCAAACAGATGCCATATGTTGCCCGGTTAAAGAAAGTCCAGCTGGACTCAATGGCATACTGCCTGTTCAGAGGCAATCTGTGCCTGACGTATACAGCCATGTCCAACCCAGAAGTAATGGACATGCTGCACCTCAAGAAATCAGAATCCCATACGGCCACACGCTCAAGAGACCTGAACCTTAGCACTGAAATAAATGGGGCATGCTGGAGGGACAGATTCATAACCCAGAGGCTCCCTTCACTCTGTAATGAACTCACAGTACAGGTTAGGCAGAGTCCCTCATTGACTCTCTTCCATAGGAATCTGGATGAGTGGATGGGAGATCATAGTTGTACCCCGGGTATCACTTCTATGTCACTGTTAGACAGAGGCACAGTATACTAACCTCGGAAAAGGGCATAGCAAAAATTTTAATTGGGTGGCAAAAGACAAACACATTCTGGCTAGGCTTATCAATGCCCTAGGGCAAATAGCCTAGTATGAACCTATGAACCTATGTGTACTGCTATACTGCTTCTGCCATATGTTGCATGTGTGTGTGTTCTGGGGGATGCGCAGGTAATGGCCAGATATTTCTGCACAGGCAACACTTCTGGAACACTCTGGGTGTTCATCCCAACATACTGTATGTGTGTTGCCACCCAACACTGTGATGTGGACACACATTACTCAGCCTGGATATACATATTCCAACAACACCACAAGCACAGTACACTACCTTGCTATGTATGTATGTAATTACACAGTTATTCACTAGTTAGGACTGTGATGCTATCCATGCAGCCCACTGGGCCAGTGGAAGCCACAACACACACTGCTGGCCCCTTTGCAAAAGCTTACTACAGACATCCCACATAGTGCATGTAATATGCACACACATATCTAACCCAGACCGTATGCACACCACTTATTTATCCTGTCCAGTGGACTACAGATACAGGCACATTGTATAACAATAGCAGGAGGCTACTGCAGCACAGATCAGATTCACATGAAGGCAAGGCATCTGTGGTCAGCAGTGGTAAGATGCTTCACATTCACCAAATGCACAGATATTGGCAACATTGTTGCAGACAGTTTAGGTGCAGGTATCCCCCCCCCATTCTCCTACACAAGTGGAATTAGTTATCACAGATGAATGTAACCTCCCTATCATCTCACATGTCCAGGTGATGGCCACCCTCAACATTGCAGAACACACAGCATCACTGTTACAAAATGGTATCCCTGGATGTGTGATACGTTCATCGCTAGAGGACATAGCACCACATTACAGACTGATATTAAACCCTGGCCATACTACAGGATATGTACCTGAACAGTGCCATACATACACAGTGGTCCCAAACCAATGAGGAGGAACCTCTACTGACCCTGGGAACTACTGCATCATATGCATAACTGGCCTTGTGTTCTAAGCTATGGCAGTTTTAAGTATGGAAGACATGTACAGCAATATTACATATGTATATATATCAGGACTATGTACACACAACCTATCTCATGGACATACCTATAGATAGTGAACTATGATACACTTGGAGGTTTCACAGTAAACACAGTATTAACCTGCTACTTTGCATTACCTGTGTTTGTGTCAGCTGTTGCTGTGTCACTGTTGCTAATTGCTGTTTGCTGCTGCTGCTGCTGGTTTTGTTGCTGTGATGATGCAGTTTTATTTTTTTTATCACTGCCTTTATTGCTTTATTTATTTATTTATTTTTCTTTCTTTTTCTCTCTCTCTCCCTCTCTCTCTCCGTCAGTTTGGTGCAATGAATGTATTGCATGTGTGGAGTGTTAGTACTGGCTGCATTTGTAGGTATCTGCATAGGTCCATGTGATGGCCTCTGCACCAATTGTAGGGCAGCATTTGCTAATTGCATGCAGCCAGTTGTGTACTGATTGCATGTCTCACTGTGATTTCAGGACAGTGCTATAAAAGGGTATGTGAGATAGGCGTTGCCCTTTCAGATTGTAAGGGCGTGGACCATGCTGGTATGCTGTCGACAGTGTTCTGTGAGTCTGAAGGTTAGTAGGTCTCTCATGATTCATGCTGTGTTGTAAATTCAGGTTGCTGCATTTCTCTCACCTGTTCCCTGTAGTGAGTGTGTATGCATACTGACACCTACAACTATATTTCCATATGTATTAATATATACATATATATGTGTTTGTACATATACATACTTTCATATATGTACATTAGCTTACATTATTAAGTACAAGCTAACAATTAGCAGGGCTGTTTCTGTTAATACTAAACTAGTATGGGAAACCAGTAATTAGGACAGTAAAAGTCTACCTGACATGCTTTGGATAGTACACATCCTATATTGCCTTTATCTTCATTCCTACTATTACATGTTATACTTATTTTGGCACTATATTCCTGTATGAGAGTCATGGCTTAGTGGTAGGTCATACAGACTAGTGTTACAATGGTCTTGTGGTAGGGCCTAATAGTATGCTTTTATTTTGCTTTCAAATTGAGTACAGGGCCTATCAATCAGAGTGCTGAAGGCACCTTTAAGCAGTTAAAGGGTTAGTAAGTCTCACAGGAGTCAGGCTGTGTTGCAGATTCTGGTTGCTGCATTTATCTTCATTGTTTCCTGTAGTGAGTGTGTATGAATACTGAAACCTACCACTATATTTCATATGTATTAATATATATATATATATATATATATATATATATATATATATATATATATATATGTGTACATATAATACTTTCATATATGTACATTACCTTACATTATTATGTACAAGCTAACAATTAGCAGGACTGTTTCCGTGAACACTAAACTAGTATGGGAATCCAGTAATTCGGGCATTAAAAATCTACCTGACATGCTTTGGGTAGTACACATCCTATATTGCCTTTATATTGATTCCTACTATTACATGTTATATTTATTTTAGCACTATGTTCTTGTATGAGAGTCATGGCTTAGTGGTAGGTCATACAGACTAGTGTTACCAAGGTCCTGGGTTTGAGACTGGCTGTGAGAATTTATTTTTCTTTCGAAATGAGTACAGGACCTGTCAATCAAAAGTGCCAAAGGCACTTTTAAGCACTTAAAACCAGGTCTGCACTCGTTTGCGGAGCTCACGCATGCGCACTAGCGGTGAGCTCCGTGCACACAAGCGCACACCCGCTTACAAGCGCTTAAATGTGCTTACTCTTGCGCACACCCACGCTATTTTCCTTGAAAGAAAAGAAAAAGGGGTGACAGGAAAGTGGTGAAAAAGGGGTCACAAAGAGTGTAAGACAGTAGGGAAACAAGCTTGGGATTTGCAGGAAGGATGTAGGTGAGGCCCATAGCTGCCCATGTCTTTCTCAGTAACAGCTGTGCATTTGTATGTAATTTGGTGTGACATTTGAAACCTTCCACCTCTGAGAGAGGTGTCAGGACAACATTAATACCTGTTGTACAGCCAATTGTAATTAACAGTTTCAATGTCCAGCGGACATGTGTGCAACATGGACAGCTATGTATGGGGCGTAATTTTTGTGGGCACAGAGTGCCCTTTTTTTTTTCAGGTGAGAGTGGTATGTCAGGTGAAGGTAGTCGGTATAGCTGGGGAGGTAGGTTGGGTAGGTTAACAGACAAGACAGACAAGACGCATACAGGGGCGGTGTATGACACATGTGGGGGGGTTACACAATTGACGGGGATGGAGGTTGGGATATCCAGGGCACATGAGCCCACAGATGGCAACAGTGGAACTGATATCCCCACCCATAGGCAGTTGCCACTGTTCCTTCACAGCCCAGGATGGGGCTGTGCTGGGGGCTGTGCAGGCGGGACAATGGGCATGCCCATAAGCTGTGCCACCCGGGCCTCAAGCTGGCGTATGGGCCCAAGAACAGAGTCTTGGATCTCCCTTCGCACCACAGACTGGACACCTTGGAGGGTGAGTGGACGGGCTCCTCCGGCCATGCTTGCAGAGGGGGGACGGGCCCCATCCCCTGCAGCGCTTCCACCCAAAGGTGGCACAGGGCCACCGGAGGAGGGTCCGGCCTGGGCACTAGTGCCAGGTGCAGTCGCCAGATGAGGTGGGAGAGGTGGGTCCACTGGGACCCGCCTTCCCAAGTGTTCTAGGTTTGTGAGTATGTTATGTTAGTTTGGGTTAGTAGCATATTATTCCATTCAAATTATTTGTAACAGCATGCATTGGTATTCCCATTAAACAAACACCCAGATATTAACACCATTGAACAACAGGCATATCAATATCACATGCATTATTTGAACCGAAATACACAATCAAACAACATGCAGGGTTGATTAATGGCAACAGGCCATCAGGTTTGCAGGTATGAACAGGGCACATGCAACAACAGACATGCATATATTTTTGAAACAACGGACAAATGTCCATGGTTAATTAAATGTTCACATACCAATATTTAGTGAGTTTTTTAATTTGCAATTATAGGGTGGGGTGGAGAAAGAAAATGATGACATATTCATAAATTATACATTAATATACATTTGTAATAGAAACACAATTAACTTGTGGGTGATAGTTTCAAATTGATTTTTAATTGACTGTCATGCTAGACCTGTTACAGATACATCACTATCCTAGTTATTTTGACTTTGATCAGATACATCATCCTGCTACACTTTGATGACAGGGCAGGGGGCAACTATGGATGTTTAGTATGTCAGACAATCATTCATTCTATCTGACAATTTTTGACTGTCATCACCATATACAGATTTTGGCTTAAACATTCAAGATTCAGACACACTGCAATCAGTTTGGGATGTTAATTTGTAATTCCCACATGCATTTAGTTCTGTAGAACCACACTGAGGCTTATATATTCAGGGGTTATTACTACTTTATTTATTGATACATGACCCTTTCTGTCACTTTCACACAACTATTTCACAGTTCAGGTTGGTACTTCTAGGCTTTTTTCACATATTAGACCTGTGGTGATTCAAACACTTTCCAGCAGCCTCACTTTTGTCATGATTCAGCATTTCAACAGGGGATATATCTCACATGTGATTAACTCAGCTTCTGAAGCTGTACTCTTGAGACTACTGCAGGATATACTACATTTAATTAATGGTGGGACATCTGTATTACAGAACTATTTATTTCTATCAATTATATTTCCAGTTTCACTTGCATACTGATGAACTTGTTGCAACCATACCTGCAGACTTTCACTTGTTGCTTGCACATTCTATTACTTTTAATCAATATACTGCAGTGTTCTGCTACGTGCTACACTATAATATTTATTTACAAGAACTAGGTGGGGTTACTAACCTGCATGGAGGCGCAGCCACACCAGCCTGCGGTCATGTGCCCTGCAATTCGCAGAGCAGACACCTGCAGATGTAATACAAAACAAGTAATATTGGAATACACATCTCCATGGTATCATAGTTGAATTCCTTACATACATAAATAAAATGTAACTTACTCAGTAGTGGGGCGTTGGGCATATCCCGGGCCTCCTGGATCCATTGGGTCAAATGGTCTTCTTTACATCGCTTCAGGTCTGCATGGTGGTGACGGACCTGCTCACCAGTTTGTGGAATCCCAGTAGCACTAGTGAGATCATGAGCCAACTGGTCCCATGCCTCCGCCCTGTATGCTCCCCATGAGACCTGGCCCTGCATGAGTTGGGCCTCATGATGGTAAACTAGGAGCCAGACCATGTTTCTGGACTCCTCAATGCCCCACTGCTGTGCTCGAAAGCAACGTCCCTCCCCTACTCCACTCATTCTGCCTGCAGGTGTATTCTACAATCATTTATGCTGTGTATTCCTGCCTATGGGGCTTATATATGATGATTTTCCCGCACATTTCTATGATTGGCTATTTTGGAATTGTATCTACTTCACAGAAACTGCTTTATCATGCTCCATTTTGGATTATATCCTATATATATGCTATTTCTGCATTTCTAAGTACTGCTGTCATGGCTTAGTGGTTTAGTACCTTGACTCTAGTGCATGGTATCCTGGGTTTGAATCTGAGCACTGATTTTTAATTTTCATGACTGTCTAGAAATGAGTTCAGGACCTGTCAATCAAACATGCCAAAGGCACTTTTAAGCACTTAAAACCAGGTCTGCGCTCGTTTGCACGGAGCTCACGCATGCGCACCGGCGGTTAGCTTGTGGGTGCGGCACGCACCTCCGCGCAAGCGGTGTGCGCTGGGTTAAACCTTAATTGGCTAGTAACACACATGTTCAGCTAAGCACAGCTAGTTGCACACAGTTTGAGCCTGTTAAACCAGTGCTTAGCTACGGGCAAGCAATTTGCAGCCTTTGAAACACTACTCAGCTACGGGCACTCTGTCTCACAGCAGCTTAGCTATCAGTACATTTCTACATATTTTTATTATTGTATTACTTGAAAATATATGCTCCATTTCATTCCATTTTACAAAAGGAAATACTTTTACATTTGTACAATACTGTCAGGGGCCTTTTTAGTGCTTATTTACAAAAAAAAAAAAAAGGTTGTTGTGTGGGCTTGAACCTTGCCTGCCTGCTCTTAAGTCGACAACTCTACCGCTATGCTATTACTTCTTGGCTTACTTTGCATATTTAGTTCTTATATCCTTTTCCACTGATTGCTAACTGCAGTTGCGCTTAGTAGCACACCACGCACTGGCACACATTAGCAAACATTTACGCGGTTTAAAAAAATAAAACAGTTTTCATTTTCATTTTATAACATCTGTTCACTTTTTACATTGCTGGTCTGTGGGGGCATGTGTTGTGTAGTGTGTTTATTCACATTTCCATGGCCTTTCTCGTGGCTGTTTACTTTCAGCCATTATAGACTTCCGGGGGCGTGTCCGCTTGCAGGGCTTAGCCAACGGACACGCCCCCTACTGTCTTACATGGACTGTGTAAGAGTTACAGTGTGATTCAGCATGCCTCATGCACCTCATGCATATGCATGACATGCTGACATCACACCGTTTAACTGCAGCCTCCGTGTAAGAGTTATAACTCTTACACGGAGGCTTCCTGAATCCTGCCCATTGACTATAATGTGCATGTTGTTACTTACTGAAAGATCTTTCTTCTGTGTTAACTTGATATCTACTGAAAACTTACTTATCATGGATGTATAACATGTAAGCCCTACTTTCCAAAACCCAAAACTATTTACAAACACATACATGAAACATAAAGTTTCTGGTTTAGTTAAAAACTTATCTAAATCATCCATCCACCACCTTTTCAACACCAAAAGACACAAATCATCCATCTCTGCTTAGAATATAGTATAAAAACAAAAAAGAAAAGCATTATGAAAGCAACTAAAGAAATCTGAGTCCATGAAATATACATTAGAATGAGAGTGTCCAATATAACTGAAGCTACATGAATATGTCACATATAATAATAGCACCTCTAATAATTAGATATGTCAGAAATACACATCAGATCAAAGTATGTATAAACATTAAAAGCTGAAGGTTAAGAAGATTGTTAACATTTCCATGACTTTTCAAGAAACATTAGATGTTTTAACCATTTTGTCAGTCATCTATCCAACATTTTTCATGTAAGGATCTGTTGAAAAAAAATATATATAGATAGATAGATAGATAGATAGATAGATAGATAGATAGATAGATAGATATAAACACTTATTACAAAAAAGCCTCACATCCCTCTGTTTAGTTACTAAAGGTTTAGTTATGTAACATAAGTCTGATGTTAATATGCATAATATGCATAATGACTTTTCTAATGCAAGTCCTAGTTCAGTTGATGTCATTTAGTTATTAAAAGTGTTGCTGAATCTGCAGAGTATATGCATTTATAAAAGAACATAGGTAATTTCAAAGGAGTTAAACATTTTTATTACAACTAATTATTTACCATTTAAAGTATCTAAGTGAAGGATAACAGAATTTCAAGAGAATAGAATTCTAAATACAGCCATTTAACAAGTTAAAATGGTTAAGTGATGTCAACACTGTTGTTTCCTCAAGCTGCAGCTTCATAAACCTGTTAAAAAGTATCTAAATAGTCTCATGCACAACAGAGGTTGTCTCTAGTGCAGAAAAAAGCATTTTTGATGGGAAATCAAATCTTGAAGCTTTTAGAGTTTACAGGAAGCAAAAAAAAAAAACACTCAAGCTGCCTTGTCAGTGCATGCCATGAATCTTCACAATGAGAACAGTCACACAGACCACCAGTTTCCTAACAAAACATCAATATCATGAAAAAATTTACCTTTTCATATAAAATAGCTATTTAGACGTAACAACAGCTGCCTCAAATCAGGAAACATTTTATAACATTTCAATCATTTACCCACCAGTTAACCAGATAACCAGACCAGAGAGAAAAAAATAAAGTATATATATATATATATATATATATATATATATATATATATAAAACTTATATTTAGCTATCTATAAAACACCATTACGGTACTGTATTAATGTTTATATGTGCCTAAACAAAGAGTCTAAAACATCTAGTTAGAAACACTAATCAGAAACATATTGTTAGCCCACCACTGACCCACTAGAAAAAATGCACTTTGGTCAAAGTATGCTATTAATGAAGAATTAGAAGACATATATCATTTGTAGTTATTTAAAAGGGAAAAGAATGCAAAGTACTTATAGTGGGGAAAAGAGAGAAAAGGAACATTAGCAAAAAAAAAAAAAATAGGAAGAAAGAGAAAGAGGGAAAGAGAGAGAATGTTATTTAAATACTTAGTACTATATGTAATTAGAAGAAGTAGATAGAGAAATGAAAATAGAAAGTTAATAATGAATATGATTCACATTACCTTACAGTGTAGAGATTTTTCAGAATCAAATATATTATGATGCATAAAACAAAGCATTTAGAATTAGAAGGAATTTCTTCATTTGTCCTTTAGTTTCTTAGTTTTGTTTGCTCCTTCCTTCACAGACCATCCATTTTTTGTTGCCTGTGTCTTCAATTGCTGGGATGACCATTCCATTTCTTCTCTATCCGGCAGTAGTTTTTCTTTTGGATAAATTCTACTGCATCTTGTAGGAATCAAATATCTCCACTCCTTCTGGCAAGGTGATTTTTATTCTTGCAGGTAAAAGAATTTGAGCTTTAATATTGGCTTTTTTCAAGGACTTAATTAGAGGGACACAGTCCTTTTTTCTGGATATAACTGTAAAGGTGTAGTCATTGTCAAAATGAATAACTTTTTCACCCATCTTAATAGGGGAATTAGTCCATGTTAATTTCAGCACTAAGTCCTTGTCTAGTGAGGAAAGAAATCTAGCTATTATAGACCTGGGATTAGATTAACTCAGAGATGAAGCTGGATTTACCAGGGACCGATGAACCCTCTCACTTTCAAAAGAGAGGGATTCAGGCATGTTTGGTGCTGATGAAAACCACTTATTGAGGAAGTGAATCATGTTAGCACCCTCTTCTTTCTCAGGAATTCCATATTATCCTTATGTTATTCCTCCTTGATCTACTTTCAAGGTCTTCCAGTTTCTCAGTTGACCTGGTGTTTTGTTTCAGATGAAATTCATTATGTTCATTTTCTGTCACTCTAGTATCTAGGTCAGTTGCTGTTTCCTCCAAAGCTAGAATCTGTTCAGATTTTTTTTTTACTATTCCATTTAAAAGTTCCAGTTGTTTACTGCATTCTTGTTTGATAATATCCATTTTGTTTTTAAATTTGTCCATTTTTAGTAACAGTTCTTAGATGTTTGATATATTAAGATGTAATTCTTTCTTCACTGTACTCTCCTGGCGTGGGTTCTTCACGTTGCTCATGTTTTTAGTGACAGTTCCTGGATGTTTGTTATTATAAGATGCAGTTCTTTCTTCACTGCACTCTCCTGGTCTGGGTTCTTCGAGTTGCTCATGTTGAGATCTCCAGTAGAAAACTTTTTGACAGGAATAATTAAAAAATTCTCTTGACTATGTATTCATTTTTAGAAAATAATAAAACGTCTTTGTTAATCTCTCTTTTAGTATACTTTTAGTTCAATTTTTCTAAAAAATAAAGTATATTTCCTGTCAGGATATTAAAATCTAAACAGAGCTATGGATTTCTGCTGCTATCAGACTAGCATCTTGGCCATGCCCCCCTCTTATATTTTTTTTCTGATATACATTTTTTTCCTTCCATCACAACAGGGATAGGGATCCAAACTCAAAAAATAAGATGAGTTCATCCTCACAGAAACCTCCTTTCTCAGATGTTCCTAATAGTAGATGGCTCCTTGATATACTCTCTGCAGACAAACCCTTCTGTGACTGTGTCTGGCAGAAGCTGGTCAACAATGTCAATGCTGTTGCTGGGCAGGACCAGATATACTGTATGGTCCAGCACAGTGATAGAGACATGATTAAAAAGGCCACTGATAGGGCAAAGGCTGTGACATGGAAGAGAAGGGTTACTGGTGGTGGTCTGTCTACTGAACCACTACTACTCACTGAGATGGAGGAGTTCCTGTAAACTATTAGGAATCTGTGCATTGCATAAGAGTTTCACAGTGTGGATCTGGATGCTGGAGCAGAGGTGAAGCACACCCAAAGGATTTCCACTATTGATGCTCCAGGTATGTCATTCAAATATTTATTATGTCCACCTTTAAAATTGATAGTAATGTGTATGATAATAATACTGCTATAAAATATTGTGTCAAAATACATCTGGCATTGAAGTACAATGACCACCTGCACATGGTATGAGCATAATTTTGTATTAGTTACATGTATTATTCTCTCTGAGATTATAGCATTTGCATTTGTGGTTGATTTCTTTTGGACTGGTTATTATATTATATTATATTATATTATATTATATTATATTATATTATATCATTATATGCTTCTTTTTCTTTTCTTTCTGTTTTTCTTGGTAAATTCACAGGTGGTGCCTTCTCTGGCACCAGCACTGTGGGCATCCTCCATCTGCCTGATGTTGGAGGAATGTTATCCCCTGATGATAATGGCAGTGATAAACCATCACATTCTGGATTTTCTCAGATAGTACACTGGACCCAGCGATTGTGGATCCCACATCCATTCCCCACAATATGAACAGTGTCAGTATGCCTAAGCATACCCATGACAAAGAAGTATGTGAGATTGGACAGGTAAGTGAAGACATGGTTGATCATGTTATTGTGACTACCCCATTTGCAGAAATAGTGGAGTCTACCCCTAGCCATCATGAGGGTGACGTACCATACTGGAGGTGTCATTAGAGCTGCTCAGAGAAGGTTTGCTTACCATCCTCCCCCCTGATGTTGGAGTGTCAGTAGCTGCCACCCAATGTATGTGCAGGACCATCATGGAGGCATAGGTGAGTCCAACCAGTGCCTCAGAAAAGACAGACAGACTACTGCATGTTGTATATTCTAATATATGAGACTGAATGAACCATGTGTGCAACTCCATGCTCAGGATGAATGGCAAACTGGACCATGCAATGTCTGTCCTAGATTGTCTGTTCATGGAAGAGCAGCATCCATGAGGCCAGTTTGCCAGTATATCATCAGATGTCACCAGATGTGGCCACTGACATGCTAGATCCCACTCCTACAGTGTTAGCCTTTCTACTGATACATCAGAGGTGGATGTGTCGATACCTAGACATGGTCATCCATGTATTCATGTCCATGGACCTAGTCATGGTGACTGTTTGTCCAGCTGACATTGTTTATGTTCAGGTAGTGCTCTGAATTCTAGACAGGGTAATGGAATTAGCAGTGCAGTTCTTCGTGGAGGTATTTCTCATGGTCATAAGTGCTCCTGGTCAGCTTGATCCTCCACCATGTATGACTCACACATGTCAATGATGCCAGAACATAGTGCTGGCCCAAATGCTGTGGCTGTTTCTCTGCATACCCATACAAACACCTCATGTTGACCATAACATCTCATACCTCATTTCACCATAGATTACATCACATCTGGAGATATTGTCCCTGAGAGTACATAAATGCCGTAACTTCATCTCTCACACTCACACACAGTTTCTCTGCATAAAACGTGGCCTCCTGTGTAAATTATGACAACTGTACCTTATGGTTTGCATAATCTGTGACATAGTTTTGCCGATATCTGATGCACAGAGTGGCCAGCAAATGCTTGTTTAGTCAAAGAATTTGGATTATTATCATCATCAACCCCCTTTTCCCCATTTTCTACATGTGGTCAGGCTATCAACTGTCACCATCTCTCTCAATTCAGTGCCACACTCCTGCCTTCTTCTATTCACGCCTGACTGTCACAGATCTTTTCTAACACAATCCATCCACCTCTTTGCTGGACACCCTCTTTTTCTCTTACCTTCTTCCAGTCTGTCCCAAATCTTTTTCACCAGATTGTCTTCTGTTTTTCTGCATGTGTCTGAACCATTATAATATGTTCTCTTTGATCTTTTCTCCAATTGGAGCTACATTGACTTCTGCTGTTATGCCATCATTTCTTCATCTGTCCCACAGTGTGCATCCTGACACCTATCTCAGGCACTTCATTTCTATCACCTCTAGCATCCTCATCTGATTTGCCTTTACTGCCCAGGCTTCTGTAGCATACAGTAGTACTGGTCACACCACTGTTTGGTACACCTTACTTTTCAGCTTCTTTGGCATTCTTCTTTCACATACTACACCTGACACTCAATGCTAGTTGACTGCAGCCCCTCTGATTCTAGATTTAACCTCTTCATTCACCCATCCCTCCCAGATACTTGAAGCTGTTAACCTGTTCCACTGTCTTCTCTTCCATCTCTTTTCTCAGCTTCTTCTAATTTCCCCCAATTGACTACCATTACCACTGTCTTATCTGTACTTAGTTTCATCCCATGTGCCTTCTGTTTTGTATTCCATTCCCTTATCCTTTGCTGAAGCTCTTGCTCAGACTTTGCCTGGGTGCCACATCATCTGCATACTTCAACTTTGTTGATTTCTTCCCTCTAGCCATAACTACAGCAGTGGGCTCAGAGATGAAACCTGAGACTGAGCTCAGTTTGTATTTGAGTCATTGGATCTTTGTACATAGCCTGCACTAATACTATCAATGTTTCTGGGGCTTTTAACCACTGCAGGACTTCCCAAATCAGCTTTCTTGTGACCTTGTCATATGCTTTCTCCAAGCCTAGGAATGCCCAATTGGACTCTTTCCTCATCTCTAACTTCTTCTCAACTATCTGTCTCACTGATGGGTCAATTATGCTGCATTCTGATCTGAATCTGAACTGCTCAAGTACCATTTTACTTTCTAGTACTCTGCATATCCATTTATCAGTCACCCTCTCCAGAACTTTCATGCAATACAACAGGAGTTTGATACCTCTGTCCTGCCCACAGCTGTTGATGTCCCCTTTGTTCTTGTACACTGGCATGAGTATGCTTATTCTCCAGTCATCTATGATATGCCTTTCTCTCCACACTGCTATGAGCACCCTAAAGATCCATTTCTCCCTTATCTTACCCAGCATCTTTAACTGTTGTGACCTCATCTGAGCCTGCTGCTTTCCCTGACTTCATTTTCTTTAGTGTTGTTTTTACTTTTTCTAGGGTGGGCTCCTCTTCTTCTCTCATCATAGGCTGTGTCTGAGGCAGTACAGCTTCTGTGGGGTTTTCCTTCATTCAGCTTCTTTGGGGTTTGCATCATTCAGAAACTGCGGGTACTCCTTCCATCTGCCGTTGATGTCCTGTAGACTGGTGAGCAGGTTATTGCTGGCATCCCTTATGAAGGATGTTTGACTAGCTTCTTTATCTTTCTGTCTTTGCCTTGTAACCTGATAGAGTTTTTTTTGCCACCTACTGAGTCACCTTTTTTTGCTATTTAAATTCTTTTCTTAGTCTCTGCAATTGGTTAGCAAACCAGTACTCCTTCTTACCTGGTCTGTCTTTTCTATCTCCCACCTTTTCCTGCACTCCTTGTTTTTAATGAATTCTTGGACTTCTGCATTCCACCTCCAGTTTTTCTTAGGTACCTTATTTCCATATCTGGCTCAGGTGCATATCTGTTTTATAGTTGTCACACATGCTGTTTTGAAGCAATGTCATTCTTCTTCAACTCCATCTGTTTCCTCCTGTTCATGGGATGCTAGAACCCTGAGTAATTCCTTGAAATGCAACTGTTGTACTTTCTCTCCAGTTAACTTCTGGTTCTTCAGCCTGCTCTCTGTTGACCTTGGAGCTTTCTCTGATCACTGCCTGCAGCTAACAACCAGTGGTTTATGCTGTGGGATGACTGTTTCACTGAGGATGACTTTGTAATCTAGTCCCGTGCTTTTTCCTTACTAGGAGGAAGTCTACCTGAGTTGCATGTTGGCCACTCTTGTCTGTGATCTTGTGACTGTCTAACTTTCTGAACCATATGTTGGCTACTACCAAGCCATTTGCCAGACAGAGGTCTAGAATGCCTTCTCCTTCTTTATTCCTGTTGCCCTACTCATGTGGCAGTCCTCATATCTGTCTTCCCTGATATATGCGTTCACCCATTCCTGCTTCATCTAGTAGGGTAAGTCCTACTGACTGAGCGTACCTGATATATGCGTTCACCCATTCCTGCTTCATCTAGTAGGGCAGGTCCTACTGACTGAGTGTACCTGATATATGCGTTCACCCATTCCTGCTTCATCTAGTAGGGTAGGTTCTACTGACTGAGTGTACCTGATATATGCGTTCACCCATTCCTGCTTCATCTAGTAGGGTAGGTCCTACTGACTGAGTGTACCTGATATATGCGTTCACTCATTCCTGCTTCATCTAGTAGGGTAGGTCCTACTGTCTGAGTGTACCTGATATATGCGTTCACCCATTCCTGCTTCATCTAGTAGGGTAGGTCCTACTGACTGAGTGTACCTGATATATGCATTCACCCATTCCTGCTTCATCTAGTAGGGTAAGTCCTACTGACTGAGTGTACCTGATATATGCGTTCACCCATTTCTGCTTCATCTAGTAGGGTAGGTCCTACTGACTGAGTGTACCTGATATATGCGTTCACCCATTCCTGCTTCATCTAGTAGAGTAGGTCCTACTGACTGAGTGTACCTGATATATACGTTCACCCATTCCTGCTTCATCTAGTAGAGTAGGTCCTACTGTCTGAGTGTACCTGATATATACGTTCCCCCATTGCTGCTTCATCTAGTAGGGTAGGTCCTACTGTCTGAGTGTACCTGATATATGCGTTCCCCCATTCTTGCTTCATGTAGTAGGGTAGGTCTTACTGTCTGAGTGTACCTGATATATGCGTTCCCCCATTCCTGCTTCATCTAGTAGGGTAGGTCCTACTGACTGAGTGTACCTGATATATGCGTTCCCCCATTCCTGCTTCATCTAGTAGGGTAGGTCCTACTGACTGAGTGTACCTGATATATGCGTTCACCCATTCCTGCTTCATCTATTAGGGTAGGTCCTACTGTCTGAGTGTACCTGATATATGCGTTCACCCATTCCTGCAGGTCCTACTGTCTGAGTGTACCTGATATGTGTGTTCCCCCATTCCTGCTTCATCTAGTAGGGTAGGTCCTACTGTCTGAGTGTACCTGATATATGCGTTCACCCATTCCTGCTTCATCTAGTAGGGTAGGTCCTACTGACTGAGTGTACCTGATATATGTGTTCACCCATTCCTGCTTCATCTAGTAGGGTAGGTCCTACTGACTGAGTGTACCTGATATATGCATTCACCCATTTCTGCTTCATCTAGTAGGGTAGGTCCTACTGACTGAGTGTACCTGATATATGCGTTCACCCATTCCTGCTTCATCTAGTAGAGTAGGTCCTACTGTCTGAGTGTACCTGATATATACGTTCCCCCATTCCTGCTTCATCTAGTAGGGTAGGTCTTACTGTCTTAGTGTACCTGATATATGCATTCCCCCATTCCTGCTTCATCTAGTAGGGTAGGTCCTACTTACTGAGTGTACCTGATATATGCGTTCCCCCATTCCTGCTTCATCTAGTAGGGTAGGTCCTACTGACTGAGTGTACCTGATATATGCGTTCACCCATTCCTGCTTCATCTATTAGGGTAGGTCCTACTGTCTGAGTGTACCTGATATATGCGTTCACCCATTCCTGCAGGTCCTACTGTCTGAGTGTACCTGATATATGCGTTCCCCCATTCCTGCTTCATCTAGTAGGGTAGGTCCTACTGTCTGAGTGTACCTGATATATGCGTTCCCCCATTCCTGCTTCATCTAGTAGGGTAGTTTCTAATGTCTGAGTGTACCTGATATATGCGTTCCCCCATTCCTGCTTCATCTAGTAGGGTAGGTCCTACTGTCTGAGTGTACCTGATATATGTGTTCCCCCATTCCTGCTTCATCTAGTAGGGTAGGTCCTACTGTCTGAGAGTACTCTTCTTTTCATTAGGGGCATAGACTGAGATTATGAATGCAGTCTTATCATTAGGCTGGAGTCTGATTGCCATGACTCTGTCACTAATTCTGATTATAGCGCACACTTACTTCTGAAGCCTGTCTCTCATCCCACACCATTTCTAATCTGTCCTCATCTTACTGGGTAGTAGACTCTGGATCCCAAGCCTTCCATCTTGTCTCGCCATACTGTACCATCATGTCATCCACTTCCAAGCTCTGCCCTGTCAGTAAATGTAGCAGCTGGTAGGTTGATTAGTTTTATTTTCAGCTTTCCTGCAACAGAGCTGTCTCAGATGACCCAACCCAGGCTTATTGAACTAGGGCTGCTGCTGGCCAATAGGAGCACAAACACTCCTCCCACTGTTAGCATGGATCCCTGGCACAGATCAGAGTAGTCCAGGTCCTCAACCCATATATCACCAACAAATACCCATGGCCATTTGGATTGAATCACTTAGACTCATATTTTACACCCTTCTAGTGCACAGTCTGTGAACCATGTTCTTCTGCATTGAGGATATTGTGCACCACAGTGCCCAAAGCAGTTGGCCTAGACAACTCTTCCCCTATAAGACATCATTTAGAGTCTGTGTTGCTGCCTACAGCTCTGTTCATTGGTGAGTTTGAGATGGAAACACTTAGTATGACTGGAAGGAACCCTGCAAAGACTTAGGGAGAACATGCCAACTCCAAAAAGGCATTGGTAGGAGGTCAGGATTGGCCCCTGTACCTTGTGCATAGGAGGCAAAGACCTTGATTACATAGTAATTGCTATCTTTTGTTTAGTATGCTTAACGTCTGTAAGAATACTAATAATAGTAGTTGTTTTGTAGGGTAGCTTGCTCACCCACTTGTGCAGATGATGATGAGAGTGCCATGTCCGCTGTAGGGGTTTTCTGCCTGGGCTACTTATATTTGATGTGCATAAGTGAGAAAGCAATGCATGGTTGAGGCACAAGTGCTTCTTTGTACTGTACAACTTGAAATTATTTGCATCTTAATTTATTTGCTTACATCCTGTACTTATATTCTTGTAAGATATGTTGCACATCTTCCTGCATAGATAATGTTGACATTGCCCTACCCCCTGTGGGTTTGTTTGACATGGGATGATTATACCTCATGCACAGCATGGCCATGAAATGCACAGAAAAGCCACTGTCTGCTGTGTTTTAATGCATCATCATTTCTATCTGCATTTCCTGGATATATTGCTTACTGTTATATCATTGATTTTTAATTACTGCTTTCTCTGGTTTATGTATTGGATTATTTCTTAATTATAGGTACATCACTCACCATTGGTACTGCTTCTGTGAACTTCCTAGCCCGGGGTTGCCTTTGTCTGATGCTTACATTATCCAGCCAGTGCATGAGTAAGCAAAGTCTGGTTTGTTTGTATGCATCATTGTTACTGTCTGTATCTGGTCAGCTCTTAGGTTATTTAAGTGGTGAGTGTATGTGTATTTTGCTGACTCTTTTCCAGTTCTATGTCATATTGTGCTTACCTCCATTTGCCATGATCATCCCTTGCTGCTGGTTTCTCATCTGACCCTTCATCTGTGTCAGCTGCCTCTGCAAAGGGCACTGGGAAGTGTAATCTCTGTATTGGGGCACCCTGCAGTTTTCTAAGTATCATGTTATGTAAGATGACACACACAGTCATTATTTTAGCAGAAGTGGCAGGATCATATTGCAGGGCACCTACAGGTGTATCAAAAAAATTGAGCCTTGATTTGTACAGTCTAAATACAAATGCTATGATATTTCTAGCCTGGGCATATGTAGTTTTCAGCTTGTTCATTGGGGTTGTGTGTGTTTCTCATAGGAGGTTAGAGCCAAGTTTCTAGGGCATCCCCTGCATCCCCTACTAGATGTCTCTGAAGGAAAGTGCCCTTGCAAACTATAGGTACAGGTCACAGGTGTGCCATTTGTGGGAATTGTGGGAACTATTTGGGTGGCCTGCATTTACATTATAGATGATTCCTTGTGCATTACAGACCACATGACAGTTGATGGAGTGATAAACTTTTCCATTCATATACCTTCTTCACAGTTTACCAGGTGGGGCTTTTATTTCAATGTAGTACATCCTATTTCCCTCAGTATCTCAGGGAAATTAGCTATGATATAGAAATTCTGCATGCAGTTGGCTCTCTTGTACTTGTAAACCAGATATGCTTCTCCACATACTGAAGCATTGTATTAAGCAACTGGTGGAATAGTTTTGAGGCAAAGGGCTATGAAACCCCCATTGTGTTTGCTGTAGTTTACTAAAAAGTCCCTGTATCTAAAATGTATAAAACTACATGGATTCATATTTACTTGGCATAGGGAGTTTCAGTGAATGCAAAAAAAAAAATGAAAGCAGTTCATCAAAAACACCTTCAGCAAACATTAAAAGATTTTTTTCTGCAAGATCCCCTGCACCCCCTACACCCCCTAGAATTATATCTACCAACTCCAAGGTCGTACAACAGTGGAGAAAAGGGCAATGTCCACTGTCGATAAAGGTGGTTTTGGCAAATTGCTTTTGATTTGTTTGCATTTGTTGAAACTGCTTTTGGCAAAATGACATACTCCCAAGCTACCTTAATATCCACTGGAATGCATTCTCCATGATTCTCATGGGCCCTTAGATGCAGACAGCAGAGTTCTACTATCCAGAATATGATGCCACGTTCACCTTGTAGCAGTCAAGTATTTCAGTATCATGGTAGTTCAAGCATAGTTTAGAACCCATCTTCTCCATCGGTGATGTCTGGTAGTAGCAGCAGCAGCACTTTCTGAAAGAGACTGTTGCAGATACAGATGTATAATGTCTGCAGCAACCTTTAACATTTTCTAGAACTTTCCTGTGCCTGTATTCTAGCATGTGTTAGAATGCAGACCAAAACCGAGGACAGTGTGTTTGCACTGGATTTATACATTTCTAAATTACACTGCCATTTCTTTGCATCATAAAGTGTAGCTCATTATATGATCATTAGCATATTCCACTGCTAAACCTTGTTTCACAGTCAGCTGTAACATGTACTGCTGTTTCCTGAATCAAAAACTTCTTACTCATCAGTGCTTGTTATGCATACAGGCTTAGCACAATAAGCAAACATTCATGAATCCTGTCCATAGTGTCATAATGCTAGATTCCTGAAAGTATTTGAAAAACTCCCTATTAACAAAAACTCCATTATTTTGAGAGATTAACTACCATGAAAGTAACAGGTCGTATACCTCCAAAGTAAGTATGTCCAGAAGTTCTTGGACTCAGTAACAAAAATTCCCTTGGAACCAATAGTTCATAAACCCTCCAGAGAACATAATATTCTAGAGCTAGTACTGAGAATTATAACCTTTACCTAAATTATTCCCTTGGTTTCTGCTTTCCAAGTTAAGGCAAATAAACAAACTTGTGACATTTCCCTTCAAAACCTCCAAAACCCCCAAAACCAGCATTTCTGAATTTAAGGACTAAAACAATAGTCCAGCATAGAATATTCCCCAGCAGGTAAACAGGTCCCATTGTAATATACAAGCAAAGCAGCAAAAGACAGCAACAGTACACTAAAGCACGACTTGAATTAGCATCCAGTAAAATCAAAACCACATTTATTTCCAGGTAAGTGCTTTCACCACAAATTGTGGCTTCATCAGATCATTTACAAACAAAGACTCATGAACAGCCAAACAAATTTGTATATGCATCACCTCCCACTCATTAAATTCAAATATTTCTTTTAGCAAATCATTCTACTACATAAACGCCCCCTAATTAATGAGCGTCATTAATTGTTACCTTATGCAGTTCAAAACAACAACAATCAAATTGTCAGACTGCTTTCTCATGTATAGCATCGCAATAATAAAAGTTTACCATAAAACTAGTTATATAAGCAATCAGTCACTCATTTCACATTTAAATTGCAAGTCGGACTGCTTTCTCACATATGCATTATTAAAAACTAGCATAATTGAGTATATCACTATGATTTCATTCTAGGTCAACTCGTACAAAGTTTTACTATTGTATCAAAGTCCTTTGAAATAAGGACTTCATACAACTGGAATGAGATTATGCCTTCCAACTAAAACTCTTTTCAACCCTTCAAAAAGGCAGAAGTCAAATTAAGTAAACTTTACATTCATTTGTTTGTGGAGCTTTTCTTTTTGGGTCTCCACTAAAAATGGGCCACCAGCCCAGTGGACTAACCCAGTTAACAAAAGACAAATAAATAAATAAATAAATAATGCAACCCAAGAGCTTATCCTTTACTATTGCAGTCAGCCTAACTACGCATACTTTTTTAGCAATATTAGGAAACTAAGAAATAGTGCAGCAATGCACAGAATGCCTCCTAAATTGGACCAGCCACTCCGACTCATTATACACTGATGTGTTTATTAACCATATTTTCATAAGATCTGTCCTAAGGCCCCTGCTTTTCTCACTGTTCTTAAATGACACTACCCTTGTCCTACCCCATTTAGACATAGCCCTGCATGCAGATGATCTTTATCCAACTGACTCCAACCATTCTTTCTCCAGTTTTCAGTTCAGTATTGAAAACAAATTCTATTCCTTATGCAAATGGACTACAAACAATTAACTTAATAATTATCCCAGAGAAATCAAGTACCAAGGTGTTCAGAACAGGACAAAAAACAACGAAGGTTCCTCCAGTAATAGTCAAAGGATTGCTTAATAATGTAATTCCATATTTTACTGTTCAAACATACCTAGGCATATTACTCAACCCCTCACTCTTTATCTCTGATCAAACTGACTACATAGTAATACACTAACCCAAATGTATTTTATTTTATTTTATTTGACATTTGTTACTGGGAAAGTCTGACTGGGCAAGAGCCCTTTTTTAGCAGAGACCCGGGTGAAAAATTATTAGTAAGGTTAATTTTTTACATAAAAATTGAGATACTGTATAACACAATAAAGATAAAATCACCACTGTCAATATACAAAATTAATTTGGTAAATGAACAGTTAGCAAGATAAATTATCATAAAAAATAAATCTTTCTGGGTGTAGAGCATATAAAACTTTGCAGCAGGATAATCTACCTTATATCTCTGAAAGCATGCCAATCCCTGTCCTAAAATATCCTCAGTCCCAAACTGGAATAATCCCTACATCTCCTAAGCCTACATTCTAGCACCAACATCCAAAGCTGCAATTTAATAGATAATAAAATATGCTACTTTGCATTCCTAAGCCATGAGCACACACATTACTATGACCTATTTAGAGGTATTCACTGGCTCCCGATACAAAGGAAAGCAGTACTGATTCTCAGTGCCCTCACATTCAAAATTTTAATTCTGGGTCATTGCTACCCACTCACATGAAAGCTGCCAGTTAGAGACCCAAGTTATAGCCTCAGAAACCCCCAAGAAGAGAGGGTTCTCAACAGACCAAGACAGGAGATTTCCAAAGGAGAAACATCCTTTGCAAAAAACATCCCATCTACCTGAAACAACCTACCCCCAGAGTTAAGGACTCTGGACACTATAGAAGAATTTAATTCCAAACTAAAATAATATTTCAAGAATGATTCAGAGTGTACCTGTTTCAGGGATGCAGGTTAAGTCACAAGGAATTACCCACTACTATACATTAATAACATAATAACAATAATATGGATTTATACTGTAAACACTACTCTTGGTTGTGCAGTGAGTGACTACTTCTTGTATATAATGTAAATACTTGATTATTGTAAATACCTGATATAGACAGCATTCTTTTTTAACTCGGTTGTAATTAATATTTTCTCTTTCAGTTGTGAGTGCAACTGTCAGGCAAATAATGTTTATTACTGCTGTTCATTTTGTAATGTAAAATCTACTCTTACTTATTTGCCAAATATGACTATATGTTTTTTTTTTTTGCTCCCATGGAGCTCAGGTCATGGCTGAAAAGGGTTAATTGACCAGGTCACCTGGTCAAATTAAATAAATATATAAATAAATGTAGTCGCAAATGCGCTTATGCGCTTCACTATCAAAACAATTACTGAAGCTCTGTATATCGAAGAATTGTTTATACTCCCTATTATTACAAATGGGCATGCTGTGAAGATGTTAGCAAAAACAAAAATATTTTCTCTATTTGTAGGTTTAATAAAGAGTCCAAAACATGCCTTCATGAACCTCTCCTCAAATTGTTTAACCTAAACTTAGCCACAGGATTTGTTTTTGAATTATCACGCATCACTGTAGTGATCCTCCTCCATCCTGGGATGAAAGTTTGGTTACAATTAACTACCTCCAATACTTCCAACTAAAAGAAAAGCCATATGTTTGAAGGAAAGTTAACAGCTAAAAACATTAGAAGCAAAAGTATTATTTCTGCATTTGGTCTGAAGACCATGTTGCTGTTAAGACCACAGGTCTAATTATCCCTGCCTATTTATATCTAGAAATCAGTCATAAGTCTTGAAGGATACTACCTGTATGATTCTGCTAACATTGACCAATCAGCATTTTATATACTTTAGTGTATATGTGATGCTTCACATTCATGGCAAAATATGCTGGAGGCCAACAGTTTTACAATCCTAAAAAATACTCTGGGTGACTGGAAAGTCATGTAATTGAGCAGCAAGCTCATGATCGATCAGTATAATCAGAACAATAACGCATGGAATGCCTTACCAAAGCAGTATTGAAATAGTTTAGAATAAAAATAACAGATAACTAAGAATATGTTTCAAGGTTAGGCATCCACACGCCTCAGATATAGTCAACCCAGGCAATGTAGAAGTAGATCAGTCTGAAAATATATACTTGTAAGGTGAAGAATATTTCAGATGTAAAACTCTAAAGACAAAGATTTTACAGATAAAATGAATATTTTTCCATCTATGGAGAACTTTAACAGGGGAGTAGATATCCTTATCACTAAATTTACTATCCAAAACTATTTCATATTGACTCATCAGGTGCACACAAATCAGTGGTTATGGCTTTAAGAAGCTATGAAACAGAAAGACAATTCAACAGGTGGCTTGAGCAAGATATACAGTGGATATCACAAATCTTCAACAGGACTACCAAACATTCCTAGCAGACAGTAACATATTAATCTTTGATGGGGATTTTTTTTAGTCATAATTGCTATATTTCCATTGCTTGGCTTGAAGGTATTATGTATTAACTAATACTTTACAACATTTTTTCTGCTTAAGTCAGAAATAGCCCTCAATTATTTTTTTTAAACATTACCATGAAACTATGTTGCTTTATTGGTTTTTCTGAGACACCATGCTCCTAACTTGGCACTAGAGAATCGATTTCACAAGTGATATGCTCTGATTTATTTTACCTTAATCTTTCTAAGAATTAAAGTTACACTAAATGAAAAAAAATGCATTTCCCACCACATTCCATTTGCATTTACATGCTGTGTATTGCTATACTTATTACTTTATTAGGTAAGATATTATATTTTTCAATCTTTAATAAATAAATCATAAACATTGACTAGAGATATCAGCACTGATTCGTTGTATAAGCAAAAGAAGAAGGATGCTATTTTGCATACAAGCTTTTCCATCAACAAGAATGGTGGTAGTAATGTACAGTAAACTCTCCATTAACCGGCACCCATGGGGATTGTTACATGCCAGATAAGTGTAGTTTCTGGTTGCTTGAGAGTTACTGTTAAAAACAGACCTGACAAATACTGTACCCTATACTATACCATACCAAAAACACTGTATTGATTTAATTTTAATATTGAAATACAGTAATTAAAAGCCTGGCTGGAATAATATTTTAAACTTATATTTCTGCTAGAAAGTGTGTCATGCAGAACAGTTTTCAGTGGCATGCTGTGTGGATAAGAATTGAATGAATTGAATGCGAGAGAGAGTAAATGCATGCATGAAAGCAGAAGCGAAGTTGTGTAAGAGATCGGAGAGATGTATGAAAGCTGAAGAGATTGTGTGCAAGAGATTGAAGAGAGAGTGTGTAAATGCATACATGAAAGCTTAACAGACTGTGTGTGTGAGAGATCGGAGAGAGAATGTGTCAAATAAATTATTAAAAATCAGACTGTAAAATCATTAGGCTTTTTAAAATGACAGTCAACAACACAGGAGGTTCAGATGCAAAAGTTTACTAGTGTACACCAGGAGGCAAAACACCATACAATACAAGTATAGAATTTTGTCTAACATAAGGTGGGAAATACTGGATGTTTATACAGTCTGCATTCAAGTTATTCCCACCTTACTGACGTGGTTAGTCACAAGGCATCTACATCACTTTTACTAACAGTATTCTATTCATTTAATAATGCTGATGTAATGCATTTAAAAAAATTTCCTTTAACTACAATACGGCCTTGCTATCCATCTGGTCAGTTATAATGTCTTCCTGTAAGTCTGCTTCTCTTATCAGTACAATACAATAGCAGATTCAGTTTTTAATTCATTCTCTTACACAGCTGCGTTCTAATCTTGCAAGGCTGAATTCTGAAACTACAGGAAGGAAAAGATTTTATTATCCAAGGACTCAGGAAGGGAACGGAAGATTTATATGTTCAATCTCCTGACCCAGCAGATAATCCCTTATGAAAAACATCACATTGAGCTTTCTGAGCTAACAGCTGCCAGGGTCAGGGGTCAAAGCACACTGCAGTTTCAGAAGTTACTTGCATTTACACATGAATTTTATCCCTTCTGTTATATGATTAATAGAATAAAAACGCATTATTAACTACTTTGCTTTTAAACTAGCATTTCACATATATTTAAATACATATTTTTCTAACATTTCCCTCCTATTAATACTTTTTATTCTATTCTGAAGTATGCATAGTGTCATTTCATCTCCTAGCCTTTCCCGCTCAGGATTTTCAGCTAGGTGAGTCCTTTAATCTATACTTCAGAAAAAGCATCATCTGAAATCAATCTTTCAATTTCAATATCTTGGTAAAAAGTTTCAGTAACAGATATATCAACAAAATCTTTGATTAATCTTTTCATGCAGGGAATTCCACAGCAAACACATGCTCCTGTTAGGAGTATACCCACACAAATAGCAATTAGAATGTTCATTAGGATGGAACCCCACCCCCCAAACAGATTCTGGAAAAAGTCCGTCAGTGGGTTTGGGCCTGGTTTAGTCATGGCTGATACTTGCTGAATTACCTCTAGGTGATTATTTATCTTGTGACGATTGTCAGGGATAAAAGCACAGCATTCTTCTTCGTGTACCACCTCTTGCCGCTAGGGTGAAGTAAAGAGCCATTCAATTTTGTAGCACAACAGTTCTCATTGCATTCAGCTCATCAGTCACCAATTCTAGGGCAGAAAAAGTTGCATTACTCATTACTTTGAGAAGTCTCGACAGCTTCCTCAGCTCCCAGATCGATTTGACTGCTCCATAGGCTGGTAATATTCCTGCCCAGGATATAACACTGTTACCCAAGTCCATATGAGTCCATTCACTTTTGTCTTTTACTGAATTATGGTCTTCCCAACCAGCTTCGATCTTCCCAACTGGATTCACAGGTTTCTTAACTGGACCTTCAGATTTTCGAGCTGTTTCCCTTACATTTCGTATCTTACCCAAAAGTAATTCTGCAGTATGTCTTATTGCTGGAACCAGATATCCCAAAAATCAACTGCCGGACCAATTCTCAGGTAACCATTTATATGCCTTTTTCCCACAAATAAAATAACAGTTTTTTACTTTGGTACTAATACATGTTATCCCTGCATGAAACATTTTCCTATCTTTAACAGACAATTGTTTAGTTAAGACTGGATTGTCACGTACTGCATTTAATGTAGTTTTCATTGAACTCAGATATGAATCATAGTTAGTATTACAAACAGTACCCCCACTTCTGACTTTAATGTAATATTTATAAGACATTGTTATATTACAATTACTCCAGCCCACCTGGAGGGTATCATTTTTGTAGAAACATACAACTCCTTTTTGTGTGACAGGTAAAAATAAAGCTATTTTGTCCTGTGATCTCACAGTTCCTGTATCAAAAAGCAAATTTTCCCAAGTCTCATTTATCCCGAGAGGGACAGCGGACATTAACAGTCCTCCATATGCTGTTGGTATAGCTGTACAAACCCAGCAATTTGAAATGTTCATAGTCTCTGCATACACACGTTTCATGGCCAGGTATGTGTTAAAATTTGGATGCCAGTCTATAAACAGTTCATCACATCTTCTCACTTTCACTCGTGTGGTTGAGTGCAGGAAAAACCACAATAAGAGAAAAATTGTCACACTTATAGTCAACAAATGCACAGCTAACAAAATAATTATGCAATAGTTCTGGGGTTGCTCTGCTTTTCTGTTTGCTTTACTCTTGGCCATTTTGCCCTTGTGTATCAGTCACAAAATTCTTATCAAGTTGAAAGTTCTTTACCGGTTTACAATGCGTCAAATGAACCCAGAACGTCCTCTCAGCTACTCTGACTGCAGTAGGTGTTGCCAACAGGACCTGGTACGGACCTTCCCACTTTGGACTCACCCTTTTCGTCATCTTCAACCAGATCCAGGTACATGGTTCCAAAACTGCTTCTACCGGTTTGGTCTGTCTTTTATCTGAAAAAGAGTTAAACTGCAAAACAGATTTATTCATTAACAGTTTCTTTATATAATTAGCTAATGAACTGTCAGCCTCCTGCTCTGCAGGCATGAGAGCTTTCCACTGAGGCACATAATATGCTCTCCCAAAAAACATTTTAGAGGGAGTCAAACCCTTTACATTTATTTAATTCTATGAAATCCATACAAATAGTATGGAACGGGTATGGTGGTATAGGAAAACTTCCTTGCTTGGTTTCAAATGCTCCTTGTGCATGGTGCTTGTTACAAGTATGACAAGCTGCACAAAATTTTTTGTATAATTTATGTATCCATATGTTTGGAATATTCGATTTACTAACTGTACCATCCCCCCTGTTGAGACATGGCTCTGCCCATGGCTCAACAAAGCTGCATATCTAAATAAATTAGACGGCAATATTGTTTTTTTCTCTTTGGAAATGTACAGTCCATTTTCAAGAATTGCACCTCGTTTTACCCATTTTTGTTTTTCTGCTTTGGTAGTAAGCGTCTGCATTGTTTTTAACATGTCTAAATCTAAAATCTCAGAGGGTTGTAATTCCTCATTCAAAAATAAAGTTTCTGAGTCTGAGGCTGCTTGCTTTGCAGCTGCATCAGCTCGTGCATTGCCTTTTGAAATCTTATCCTGCTGTTTTGTATGAGCTACATATTTACAAATAGCTACTTTGGTAGGTAACTGAATAGATTCTAATAGCTCCAAAATAAATTGCGCATGATTAATAGGTTTTCCACTGGATGTAATCATTCCTTTATTTTTCCATTGTTGTGCAAATACATGTACTGTAGAAAAAGCATACTGACTATCAGTATATATGTTCACATACTTGTTTTTTGCTAAAGTACATGCTCTAGTCAAAGCTATTAATTCCGCTGCTTGTGCAGATAAGTTGTGTGGTAAGGATTGAGCTTCTAAAATTTCAGTGTCTGTAACTACTTCATACCCCACCAGATTCTTCCCTGTAGGACCCCTTCTGCATGAGCTGTTCACGTAATATGTCACCTCAGCATTATCCAAGGGCATATCTGTAAGATCTTGTCTA
The DNA here is from genome assembly GCF_019279795.1 of Protopterus annectens. Taxonomy (NCBI): domain Eukaryota; kingdom Metazoa; phylum Chordata; order Ceratodontiformes; family Protopteridae; genus Protopterus; species Protopterus annectens. The sequence goes on along the minus strand of NC_056734.1, from coordinate 903,443,549 downwards.
GGCAAAGCTAACTGCTCAATTTCCTGCAGGCAGCTGTGTGGTGTGCCCTCCGCAGGAGTTGGAAGTAATGTTGATGGATTTAATGTCGTACATCGTTCAATTGTCATATGAGGTTGGCTCAGCAGTATAGTCATACATGAAAGATGTCTAGCAGGAGAAAGGTATGCCATTTTCTCTTGCAGTAAAATTATTGCAACTGCATGAGGCACTCTCAATGTGAGAGGGTGGAATAGCACCACTGAGGCCGAAGCCTGCACTGCCATTGCGGCTGCAACTACTGCTTGTACACAGTGAGGCAAATATCGCGCCACTGGGTCTAACTGTGATGAATAGTAAGCTATGGGGCGTTGCTTATCCCCATGTTGTTGCGTCAATACTGATGTCATGTACCCTTGCTTACAATCTACAGTCTGAAAGTACCGTTTGTGATAATTTGGAAGTCCTAAAACTAATGAAGAAGCTATCAACTGCTTCAACCTGCAGAAAGCCATTTCTGCTTCTGTTGTCCATTGTAAAATATCTTGTACTGCCATTGGTGTCTTATATATCAAATCAGTCAATGGAGCAGATTCCAAAGCATAATTTGGTACCCAGCTCCGACAAAAATTAGTTGTACCTAAGAAAGACATCATTTCTTTCTTAGTTGTTGGTTTGGGTGCTTGCAAAATTGCTGTTTTTCTTTCTTCATCTAGTATTTTACCTTTATTGGATATCACATATCCCAAGTATCTAACTTGTTTTCTCCAAAGTTGTAACTTACTTTTGTTTACTTTGTGTCCCTGTATTGCTAAAAAATTTAATAATGCTAATCAGCTGTCCTCGCTAGATTGCAAGTGTACAGCTGGATGCGTCTGTGTCAACCAATTCAGTTTTTATTTTTGTATCCCTTGTCCTGACAGTTCTAAATCAGTCTGTTTCTCCCATCTTGTTACTTTTTCTCCTAAGTCTGCCCATTTAACACTTTTATTCTTTGTCAAGCTAACATGTGGCAACCGATTTGATCTATACAATGCAAGAAATTCTTGAGGTAATGAACAGCTAACTACACTGTTCCCCTCAGTATCCCAGTACAAAGTACGCAAAACCAATCTAGTTGCACAATTTCTAAACAGTTTTTGCTCATACTCTCTATCAGGTCCTGGTGTGGTACAGTAATATAGAGTACAGTGTAACAAATGCTGTTGATCAGTGTCAAGGGAGGGGGTTTTACTGATGGCTACATTCATCAGCTCCTTGGTCACTGCCCCTGAACCAGTCGTGACTAGGTCCTGGCTGTACCAATAAAAGGTTTCACCCTCTGATCGCACTACAAAAGTATCCATTTGTCTCTGTGCCTCCATACCTTGTACAGTTGGAACTACTGCTATGCCAAATATCTGCATAAGGTCACTGCCCAATAGGTTTACTGGACACTTTGCAGAAACCACTATTTTACTTCTCTGGGTCATACCTGAAACAGGGTCAGTTATTGCTATATCATGGGAGAGTGGTTCCCTGTATAGCTGTCCATTTGCTGCTTTTACTAATATATAATCAGGTAATTCAGAATGTTCTGGTAACTTGGAGGGGTGTATCAAAGTCCGTGATGCTCCTGAGTCACACAGGAATTTGACTTCCCTTCCCTCCACCAGAAGTGTCACTTCTGGTTTTGTATCTGCTAGGTAGAGCTCCAGGCTCAACAATGCTAAATCTAAAATTTCATTTCCATTTTCATCTAAGTCAATTTGTACTTCCTTTACTCCTTCTACTACATTGGTATTTGTCTTTTCTATTCTAGCTGTTACTGGTGATTCCTGACTTTCATATAATGTATCCTCACTATCATATAGTCAGTCATCATCTCCTTTATCTTCTGTCATTGCTTTCTTATTTTGTTTACAGTCCCTAGCTAGATGGCCTTTCTTTCCACACTTGAAGCACTCACCTCTCTTTTTCCTTTCCTCAAAATCTTCTGATCGTTTGTCAGACTGTTTGTTTCCCTGGGCATTCTTTTTTTTTTGCCCTTTTTACCTGACTGTAATACAAATACTTCAGCTCCGTCTTCAGCAGTGAAGACTTGCGCCTTCTTTTTCTTTTTACTATTAAAATGTCTTTCAGCATGTCTAGCGTATTCGAGTAAGGCTTGTAGCCTCCCTGTTCGATGATCTATCATATGCTTCGTAATGAAGCTACTAATAGGTGCAATGCAACCTTTCAAAAATGCATTTTTTAATTGTTGTTCATATGGGGAATCATGTGTTTGGTTCTCAGGAACCGACATACCGCTATGATTATTAAAACATTCTAATAATTTAGCATAATATCCATCTATTGTCTCATTTTCCTGTTGTATGCATTGATTAATGCAAGTCCAGTCTGCTCTAGGCTTCCATTTCTCAGAGATTCGGTCTGTCAGACCTTTCACTCTGTTGTCTAATTCTGTGTCACCATGTGGGAGTGGCCTAAATTCTGCATCACGAGGATTCCAGGTACCACAAATCATGTGCCAATCTGGACCAATAATTTGTCTTACTACTTTTTCTACTTCTTCCCCATTCAAGTGGTAACTTAACCTCATGCCTTGTAAATCTAAAAATTTCGCAAAATTAACTTTCGGATGGGGGATTCCCTCAGTAGCCTTCCGGATGTCTTCTGGTGTCCATGGTCTATATACTAGGAGTGTAGGATTTTGCCCTTCTTGTCCTGCCTGAGGATTTGGAACTTCTATAAGTGGGCATATTGCTTCCTCACTCTCATCCTGTAGATTTCTCTCTATCTGGTATAATTCTGTGTCCCTATGTGTTTTACGCGTTCGAGACCTAGTCTCAATAGGATCCCTAACAAATGGTTGTGGTCTTACTGAAACTTCAGGATAACGTGGAGGTGGACCAGCCTGTCCACTCACTTCATATCCTGAAAAGGGTAAGGGAGGGGGCAAGGGAGGAGGAGGAGGAGCTGTAGCTATTACCAAGTTATTATCCTCTTTGTCTAAAAATGTTTTTGAATTTCTAAGCTTCTGCTTTTCTACGATTTGCTTCCTCAATCCACCTGTGTGCTTGAGGTATGCCTAGTTGGTGCTGCTTTTTTGCCTGACCTCCTGCATCAGATTTAAGCTGTTTAAGGAGTTTAACTAGTGAAAGTTTATCTAGTTTACCATCAAATTCATATTTGTTAACCCATCTTGTATAATACCTAACATATCAGCATGCTGTAATTGCATGTATTTTGCCTCTTTGGTTAGGGGCGGATCTTGCAAGGTTTTAGTGCACTGATTACCCATGTCAAAGAAAATGTTACGTAACCCTTTTTTATCACGTGATGTCAATTTCTTAATTCCTGTTTACAGTTTATCTAGAATAACTGTCTACCTTATTCTGTTACCCTGATCTATGACAAAATGTACAGTACTTCCTTTTGTCCCTGATCTGCAAAACAAATCTTGACAATAGCATACTGAAACCTAGTCCCTGATCTAAAACAGAAAAAAGGCAAATTCTTCCTACCTGAGCCTCCTGGTGTTGAAAGTGTTCAAATTCCTCTCTTCGGCCACAGATCAGAAAGGGGACAGCCTCTTTACACACAATTCAGTCGGAGGTCTTTTCACTCAAGAAGAACCATTTTGGCAACTTCTCCTGCGCAGATTTATTATCACCCATACACTCTGACCTGTAGCTTACCAAGGGAAATCCGGCTCGAAGGACCAAACTGTCAAATAAATTATTAAAAATCAGACTGTAAAATCATTAGGCTTTTTAAAATGACAGTCAACAACACAGGAGGTTCAGATGCAAAAGTTTACTAGTGTACACCAGGAGGCAAAAGATCATACAATACAAGTATAGAATTTTGTCTAACATAAGGTGGGAAATACTGGATGTTTTATACAGTCTGCATTCAAGTTATTCCCACCTTACTGACATGGTTAGTCACAAGGCATCTACATCACTTTTACTAACAGTATTCTATTCATTTAATAATGCTGATGTAATGCATTTAAAAAAAATTCCTTTAACTACAATATGGCCTTGCTATCCATCTGGTCAGTTATAATGTCTTCCTGTAAGTCTGCTTCTCTTATCAGTACAATACAATAGCAGATTCAGTTTTTAATTCATTCTCTTACACAGCTGCGTTCTAATCTTGCAAGGCTAAATTCTGAAACTACAGGAAGGAAAAGATTTTATTATCCAAGGACTCGGGAAGGGAACGGAAGATTTATATGTTCAATCTCCTGACCCAGCAGATAATCCCTTATGAAAAACATCACATTGAGCTTTCTGAGCTAACAGCTGCCAGGGTCAGGGGTCAAAGCACACTGCAGTTTCAGAAGTTACTTGCATTTACACATGAATTTTATCCCTTCTGTTATATGATTAATAGAATAAAAATGCATTATTAACTACTTTGCTTTTAAACTAGCATTTCACATATATTTAAATACATATTTTTCTAACAGAATGTGCAATCTGATGCAAACTGACTGAGTGGGTATGGAGCAATTGTTGACATTTTAGTGGTTTAACTTGTTCTCAGGTTGGAGAGAGAAAGAATTTATTTGTATCTTCATAGGTTCAAGGTTCATAGGTAAGTATTAGGCTATCAGCCCTAGGGCCTCTACAAGCCTAGCCATAATGATTCCCTGGCTATTGCTTCCCACAAATATTTACATTCCTGAACCTCTGTCTAGCAGTGCTACTGGTGTGATCCCTGAGGTGAATTTCCTATCTCTCATCCAATCGTCAAGGTTCCTCTTGAAAAGAGCCATTGAGGTGCTCTGCCTGACATTATTGGGCAGCCTTTAGGCCTGTGATTCTTTTTGTGAGGTATTTCTGTGGCCTTTCTAGTTGTTGTGGATGTCTTGTGAGGTGCATACCAAATGGGCATTGTATTCTATAATGGGTCTAATGAGGGATGAGTACAGAGGGACAATGACCTCCTTTATTCTGGTTGAAAAGCCCTTACTGATGAGGTGTGCCACGTAGAAAGATTTTCTAACTGTTGTGGCTATGTGGTTATCAAAGGTGAGACAACTGTCCACCTGTGTCCCTAGGTCTCTTATCACACTTTCAGTGTTTAGTGTACTGCCACCTATGTGGTAGTTCACAGGTACATGGTTTTTCCCAAAGGAGACAACTATACATTTTTTAGCATTTAGCTTGAGCCCATGTCTCTGGCACCAGGCATCTGTTTCAGTAAGGCCCTTTTGTAGTATATCCACATCATTTGGGGATTCAGTAATGGCTCCCAGCTTGCAGTCATCTGTGAACTTTGTAAGCCAGAGTCCCTTAATGTTGGGCTGTACTTTAGAGAAATAGATGCTAAACAAAAGTGGTCCCAGGAGAGAACCCTGTGGTTCACTTGTCTGGAACTGGATTTGGAGTCAGCTACTTTTAAAGTGTTTGTTCTTTCAGTAAGACAGTTTGCAACCCATCGAGTGATGTAGGGATTAATTCCCAGCTTAGTAAGTTTATCTACGATTCCAGAATGGGGGATAGTGCCGAAAGCCTTGGCAAGGTCCAAGTAGGTTGTGTGAACCACCTTACCCTCATCCCCAGCTCTGTAGACTGATTTGAAGAAGTTGATCAGGTTCAGGAGGCAAGATTGGCCCTTCACGAGCCTAAATTGGGTGAGTTTCAGTGTTTGAAGGTTGCCAATGTCTTTGTTTATAAGTTCCATGATAATACATTCCATGGCCTTGCAGATCAGGCTTGTCAGACTGATGGGGCAGTAGTTCTTGGGATCCAAAGTAGATCCCCCCTTGTGGAGTGGGATGACTGTAGCTGTGCGCCACTCTGTTGACAAGAAGCTCGAGGTGAGGTAAACATGACATATAGGTGAGGTGCCAGTTCATTTTGAAGATCATGCAGTACACAGCCCAGGATGTTGTCTGGTCCCATGGATGCTGTATTCTTGGCTTTGGAGTGTGTGTTTTTTTACTTGAGTGGCTATGATTACCAGAAGTTGGCATTCTTTCTGTATTCAGATGGGCCTTTTAGGGGGTGAGGGGGGGGTGTAAAGTTGGCACTGCATCTATCTGCCAAGATATTGGTAATATCTTTAGGATAAGTATATCTAGTGCCATTCTGCTGTAGCTCAGAGCAGATCTGAGTATTGCCATTTAGATTCTTGACAAAGCTATAGAATGCCTTGTGGTTGTCTTTGGAATCTTTGGCAATTTTGTTTTCGTAACAAGCTTTGGAAGATTTTATGAGGCTGGTGAGGGAGATTTTTGAATCCTGGGTTCTTCTTTTCAGTAACAGTTTCTTCCTTCTGCTGTACAGCTTGTTTATGGCAGGGGACCACCAGACTGGCTTCCTTTTTTAGAGGACAGCATATTGGTTCTATTTGGCATGGCTCAGTCCATGCATGAGTGAATGTGGTCATACAGCACCTTAATGTAGCATTCAGCAGTTGAAATTCCAGTTCCCATCTACATGGGTGTCTTGAAATTTGTTACTTCTGACTTGAAAAGCATCAAGTTGGATTTGGAGAAGTTTTTTATGGAGGTTTCCTTAAAGGGGGTGGGGGTGGGATGTGGATGTCAAGGGTGATTAGCTTATGATCTTTTCTGACCAACGAGGGTGTGATCACTGGTGTGGAGCAGCAATCTCCCATGTTGGTAATGACCAGGTCTAAAATATTGGCACCCCTGGTAGGACTATGAATTAGTTGCTCTAAGGCATTGGAATTTATGAATTCCAACAACCATTGAGTATAGGTGTTGGTACAGGAGTAGGTTTCCCAGTTAATTGCAGGGTAGTTGAAATCACCTAGTATTAGTGTGTTTGGTTGTATATTAATATTTTTCAATATTTTTAGAAAGGTGTAGTGAAAATCTTGGGGCATGGTGGGGGATTGGTATCAAGCTACAATTTGTATTGCAGTCTTATAGCGTTAGTTGCACCTGGAGAATTTCAGATGCATTGTCCTAGGCAACCAGCCTGGAGGTGTGAATATCCTTGGTGAATATGGGCACTCCTCCACCTTTAATGTTTTGGTCCTGGTTTGGTGGCTGACAATTGTGGTATGAGTTGTATCCTGGTATTGCAGGGGTGCTCTCTGGAGCTTTGAACGACATCTCAGTTACTGCACAGATATCGATGTTCTCCATTTTTAGGAGAGCCTTGAGAGAGTGCATCTTGAGGTTTAGACTTCTAGCATTGAGTAGCATTACCTTCATATTTTGCTTGCTTGTACCCATTAAGGTGGTAGTTTTGTCCTTTGAACCTTGCCTAGAAAAAGCACTATAGGGGTGGCAAGAGCCTTCGCCAGTAATCTAAATCCCAGGGGTGAGAGGTGCAGACCATCTCTTTCAAAGCATTGTGGTTTGTCTATCATGTCGTCCTAGGCAGACAGATACTGGATCCCCTTTGAATGACACCAGAAGTTTAGCCAATTATTGAAGTCAATCATTTTGTCCTTATACTGTGGTATCATTCTGGGCGATGGCAGGATGCTGCTCAGGGCTAGGGTCATACCTGCCTGGGCTTCATGATCTGAGAGCTCTTTCATGTATCTTTTCATGTAGTCCAGGAAGGTATGTCTCAAGTCATTCACTCCAACATGGACAATGACAGAGTCATATTTGTACCTGTTGTGGAGTGACTTGAGTGCATGCGTTATGTGGCAATTCTAACTATAGAGTCACCTATGACTAAAGTGTTGGGGGCGTTGTCTTGCCTTAGGGGCAACTGTTGGGTGGCACACTCATGTTGTGAGCTATGTGATACTTTGGTTGTGTTTGTGGGTGATGTTTGCATTTCAGTTTCAGAGGTCCTTGTTGCTTGGGCAGGTTAATGTTAAGAGCCTCCGCATATGTGGGTTTTGTGTTGCTATGTGTGGGTTTTGGTGGTGTGGGTTTTGAAGGACTATGTGTTGTTGAGGTGTTGTGTGGGTGTTTACCTTCTCCTCTTGACTGTCTAGCACAATCTTGGCTGGAGAGAGCTTTGCTTCCAGTTTGGCTATGTAAGTGCATCTCTCGCAGGTTGTAGTGTTTGGTGGTAGGAGGAGAGGGTTGTCTGTGTACATGAGGCAATTGCTAAATTGCCTCAGTATGCCCAGATTCACCAGGTGGACATGAGAAATCACAGGAAGCTGATCCCTGGACATGCCTGATTAGGTGCTTTCTTTGTGTAGTACAAGAGCTGTTTTCCCTTGCTTTTCGGCACGGTACTTGCAATTGTAGGCTGTCTATTGCCTATGGCTATTTTCTCCTTGTTACCAAGGAGAGGTGAGTGCTTGTAAAAAATTATGGCTTCCTATTGCTTTTCAGCAAGTTTTTGAGCAAGTGCTAGTCACAGGTATACAGATTTTAGTGCTACTGCTGATAAACTAGCTAGTTCTAATGGAAAATTCAAAGACCAGACTTTCTGGCACCAGGAATAGTTTAATCTTAGCCCCACGGTGTGCAAATGCATGCAAACGAGCGTATTTATGCCAGAAAGTTGAAAGAGATAGAAATCAGCACAAAAGTGTCAATAAAATTTCAGTTTCTGAGCTGGAAACCACTCCTCTAGTGTCAGATAGGCAGTACAATGCTCCCACTCTCACTGGTAAGCAGTAGGACCTCCCTCTACCACAGCAAGGTCTGGATAGCTCTGAACCATAGTTCATCCCCCTTTCTCTTCTCCTTGCTCTACCCCTATCTTCCCTGCTATGACCTCCTTATAACTAAACTCCTCAGAAGTCACCTGTACACTAGCTAGTGCTTTGTTTGTTCTTTCTTCTTTCATTTATTTTCTTCATTCTCTTTCTTCTTTCTACCCCATATGTCTCAATAACTGAACCCTTGTATTCTCCTACACTTGTGCCAGTTCTAAACTTTCCTTTGCCTCTATACTTCTTAAACATAAGTCTTATTTTTTTATATCTTTTCTCTATCCAAATATTGTTAATCCTCTCATGTGTAGTAATTCATAGAAATATGCTTTTTAAGTATTGAACTTTTAACTATTGTAGACTTGTTTTATGTATTGTATTTTTAACTACTGTTTTTATGTAAATTTTACTTAACTTTGGAGCTTATCTCCCTGGGCCTCTACTGGAAAAGGATATGTATCCAGCTAGACTAGCCCAGTCAACAAATGTAAAATAAAAAAAATAAAAATAAAAAACACTGAAACTAAAGTCCTGAAACCAGCAAAGCCTGGAAACTGAACTATTCTAGTTAGAAAATCTGGGAAATTAGCAAACAAGATAGAATTTTTTTTTGGTTAAATCAGGCTAAACAATGCAGTTATACAGGAAATAAGCACAGAAAGGCTAATGCACTTGAATGTATAGCTCAGAACAGTAAACTCAATGAAAACTTTGCAAAATTAGAAATTTGAAAATTCAAACTTTTTAAACAAAGCAAGGCAAGTGCACAACTGGAAAATGACTTACAGGCAGAAATACAGTGAAAGAAGTAGCTAGTCTAATTTTTTAAGCTTTCTGAGAAGTGCCGGTAATAAAAAAAGACCAAAATCAGCAAAAATTAGAAAATTCAGCAAGAAGTACTTGCTGTTAGCACAAAAAGTCTCTCTTTCTTGTTTCTGGTGCTGTAGTAGTCTGAACAATGCCCAAACAGTATCTCTTGATCTAAAACAAGCTCAAACATGTGCAGACACATACCCCGGGATTCATGAAGCTTGCGCCAGGCGCACACATAGCGTAGGCGTTATAACGCCAAATATGGCCGCCGAGCGATTCAGGTACAATCTAATTCCACGTGCACTACCGGTGTATGCCAGATCTGCGCAGCCCCCAGCGTAGGTATGCAAATCACCCCATGTGCAGTGTTGCACCATGCAAATGAAGGCATATAGCGATTCATGAAGTGGTGCAGGCGTGAAGCCACGGAAATGTAAACCAAAAAACACGGTTTACATTTTCCCAAACATAACATCGGAGCTATGGAAGAGGGCCAGACCCAGGTATCACAACGTGAACATATGCCAATGGCAAAATACACAGCCAATGGCATAAGAAAAGATGCACAACACATAAATAACAACATTTAATGTCATGTCCACAGTAACGCACAGCAGAACCGCAGGGCATGTAAGCGGAAGCTTTAACATAAAGAAATAATATAAAAATGTCATAAAATCGCAACGTAATAGAAATCAGGTTTACAGCATAACACACAATGGTAGGCATGGAACACCACAACCAAGGTGCAAGGGTTGCTAAGGGCTTGCGATAGTGTTCGGTGCGGTAACTATGAATTAGTAGTCAATGCCATGCAAATGAGGCAGATAATACTGAATCGCAAATGTCCCGCCGGAGGAAGGTTGTACCATACGGAGCAGCGGTATAACACTGAGGAGTGGCTCAGAGGAGATACATGACATCAGCAGAGGGGTGTGCCACTGTAGCACTAAGCACATTGGAGCATTGCAAATCTGGCCTGTCCGTTGCTAAGCAAAGCTGCAGGATAGGGGTGGGGAGGAATCGTTTAGCTGAGAGCACACATGGTGGCCAAAAGCACGTGTACGAGGATGAAAACGTGCCCGAAACCCAGTAATCGGATGCACGCGCCGCAAACAATAGCAGAAACAGGAAGGTCAGGGGAAGGAAAGGAAATGCAGAAGTAGGATAATTGGAGTACTAATGAGCAATCAACACCAATCAACCCACGAAGGCCAATCGACGGCAGCTGACAAGTCCGCTTGCAGAAACCTGCAAAACAGGATAGGGGAGGCATGTGAATGCAAAGAAAGGAGGGGAGGTATTGGATTGCAAAGATAGGAGACCTGACACAGCAGAGCAAAGCAAACCGACAGCAGACCGGCAGTAGCACACATAACGCAAGATACGCCAGGTCCAGGAAAGCACAAATGAAAGTAGGCTGCAGGATGCACGCTAGAAAATGGTAGGTGCAATGTGCAGAAATGTAAAGGGAAGGTCAAGAGGTAATCCACGGCAGGCAAATGTAATTCAACACCAAAGGCACCACAATAGTAGTTCCGGCAGTAAAACACATAACATAACCTGTAGCTACAAATGTACATACACACCCCATGACATCATCGGTGTTCACAGCACAATAGTATAAAGTGTGTAAGCACCCAACACACACCTGTGTATTCCCAAACACCGCACCATAGGTGTAAACACATGGGGAACTTTTAAAATGTACATGTTGGGAGCTGCCATAGCTGTGATTCATCAGCATGTGTTAGAGACTGACGGTGTTGTGGAGGATGATGCCGACAACCACCGCAGGCCTCGGAGAAGAAGGAGAGTGTTCAGACCAAGGGTAACCTACCAGGGGCTACATGACCTGGAGATAGTAGAGCATTACAGGGTGGACAGGGACATCTTACAGCAAATAGTGGAGCTGTGCCAGCCACGCCTGAGAACCAGAAACAACAGAGGGGAATGCATACCAGTGGACACGAAGGTATGTGTAAGCCTGCGAATACTGGGCACAGGTACCTTTCAAAGGCCAACTGGAGATATAATGGGTATCTCACAGGCATCAGCATCCAGAGTACTACACCAGTTCCTGGATGCCATGTTACCACATGCCAATGAGCAGATATATTTCCCCAGAACTCAGGAGGAGTTGGCCAGCAATATGCATCACTTCCACCGTGTGGCACAATACCCGGAGGTACTGGGTGCGATAGACTGCACGCACATACAAATCAAGTCACCACCCAGTGAGCAGGGTATGCGCTACATAAACCGCAAGGGATTCCACTCCATCAACTGCCAGGTCGTGTGCAATGCCCAGGGCATTATCATGGATGTGTGTGCTGGCAGCCCTGGAAGCTACCATGACTCCCATATCTGGCATGCCTCACAGCTGTATCAGTATTTGTCAGGGGGGACATCCCACATGGCCATCTCGTGGGGGATGCTGGCTATGCACTGGAGCCGTGGATGATGACTCCCATCAGAAATGCACACACACCCATGCAAGAATGCCATAATGAGGCACACGCACAAACCAGAATCATCATAGAGCGTGTGTTCAGGATGCTGAAATCACGGTTCCGGTGCTTGGATACATCTGGTGGAGCCTTGCAGTACTCTCCAGGCACGTGTGCCCACATTGTCATAGTATGTGCCATGCTACATAATATGATCCTGCAGAAGCAACTGCAGCAGGGACAAAATGGTGAAGGCCCTCATAGCCCACCGCAATTGCCAAGGCCAGTACAGGCACAGAGGGATTCAGACCATGAACACACTGTGCCAGCCCCAGTAGGCAGACGGAGGCATGCCCAATATGCCTACGCCTTGGCAAAGAGGGAACGTATAGCACATACACTAACCATGTAGGCCCCTATGGACTGACACCTCTCCACCTGCACACACAGTAAAATGGATGGCACACAAACATGACCACCTGTAAATTGTAATGTATAGGTGGCCCAATGTGTGGCTTCTACATAGGCAGCCCTCGAACATTGTAAACACAACAGCCAGTGCAACACGGAATGCCAACACCTGAACAGTACATGAGTCTTACAGCATATGGTCGTGCTGTGTGCCTGTCACGTTCCCCGCCAGATATATATATATATATATATATATATATATATATATATATATATATATATATATATATATATATATATATATATATATATATAGATTTATATATATATATATATATATATATATATATATATATATATATATATATATGTACACATATGCATATATATAATACAGATAGAAAGGGCAATAGAGGGATATATGGTGATATAGATGGATTCAGCGATATCTGCAAATATGATAGATAGTTCAACGACATTCATAACATCTTGGAGGTACAAATAAATAGGATACCGCCAACCATGGAATGTGTAACATACCGACATGTGTAACCACGAGGCTGAAAGACCGATAGAACACAGTACCGGAACAGTACATCCGCGAGTAATAGTATGATGATATGAAGGGACGGTTAGTCACCGCTGACGGTGTCGCGGACCACGTAGGTACTGTGTTCAACTCTGTCTGTGAGTGCCGTAGTCTGTGTAAGTGTGCGTTGAGGGTGCCGTGTGCGTTTCTGTGTGACTGTAATGTGTGTGTGTCCGCAACATGTGTATGTTGGTGCCAAGTCAGAGGCAGACCAGTATGGTAGGTGTGGGTATAGCTAACCGTAGGCATACGGTTACTACCTGTACCACAGTAGGAGGGACATCCCCACCCTGGGCAGGAGTGTCCTGACATAAAACAGTACAAAGGGCAAATGTCCGAGATGGTAGGACATAAATATGTCCCATATATAATGTAACATTCGTATTTAATAGTTATGCCTGTATGTAAGAAACTTAAATGTTACATGCAATATGATAAGTATCCAAAGTCACAACAATAGGTATGCAGTGAGGATAAAAGTATGTGCTACCTGTGTACTGACCGTGGCTATGTGTTGGCCTGTAAACACTGCTTTGTGTCCCGCAAGTGTCCAACAATGACCATATGATAAGGTGGCAACCCATGGCAAACAGGCTCTTTTAACAACACAACCACAATGACTGCAAATATCTGGGACAGAAATACAAGGGATAGCTGTCACCTACACGTATCCACTGATTTATCACTGCAATTACGGAGGTATACAAGTAGCAAGTTCACCTGCAGACGATATAGAAACCAATTAACAATGGCCCAATGTACAATCCCGTAACATAAGTCTACTAACTGTTAGCTCTCTAATCAGGGATGGAGCCCACACACATATATATGGATTATGTAGAAATGCTAGGCCCACAAACCGTATATGTTACGTACAACCACCGACATCCCCCACACTAGAAACTGAAGCAATACAAACTGTAATAGCAGCACAAACATCCAGTCAGTCAATTACATCTGCAAAACCCTCAACATACCATGTGGGAGACACAATTAAAGGCGACATGCAAAATTGCAGGCGTATAATGGAACAAACAGCCATGTTACAGGTATTGATTGCAATACTCCATTAACAGATGTCAGGATGACAGGTACACCCACATGTTGAACCAAATACTCTACCTGTCACACACAATCCACGGGGGACATGAATCCAAACTATGCTTGTCTCCATGCATAGCAGTTGCAGTTACTCATAACAAAACACAATACAGACCGTCTCCCCGAAGGTAGGGCAAATAGGCAATGCCCAAGTGGAGAATCAAATTATACCCCACTGTCACCGCGTAATTGGCGAATGGAGTAGCTGCACAGCTGATATGCAAGTAATTAGTCACTCAGGAACACCAATTGGCAGGAAGAATCCACATGTTTCAGGTATCGACGTATATAAGGATGACTTGCCAGACATTCAAACCGTATGCTCATACCGAAAAACAGTTGAAACACTGTGAGAGAGATAGAAGTGAAACACCGTAACGACAACAAGGTATGTAGAATGCCCGATATGTAAGGTTATGTATAGCATGATCTGTATTAATTAGTTTTACTGTATGTATAGCCTGGTTTGCATTAATTAAATGTGTCCGCAATGCATAAAGTGGGGAAAGGTATTGATGTAGTGATGTCTTGCTGAGCATACTAATGCTTGTAGAATCTGTGCGTCCAGCAGTGGGACACAAGGTACACAGCACAGACACCAGAAGGGATGCTACATGAGGCCATTAAACAGAACAATGCCATACAACCCGCCGTCAGTGGTAGGGTATGTCCAACAAGGACGTGCCATAGCAGGGGATAGTATATGTTGATATACTGTCACAGCACACATGTGTATGGGTAAATAACGTTAATGACATATGTAAGGTGGTCCCGCTGAGCAAGTATGCTTTGCATTATGGGATACTATGTGAAATATGTGTAATGTATAGTATTATAGGTAGATATGACAGATATTCTACACAGCATAACAGGCATATCATGCATACTACAGGTACCGTCTATTGGTATGTACAATAACAGGATACATATGGCCTGTAGGTATGGGACATAGTAATAGCATGATAGCTAATCTAAATAGAAGGGCTACCAAGTAACCATGCACAAAGGACATGTAATAGCTGCACAGGTGCATAGTGGGGTACTATGCAGTCTGTCAAGTCCATGTGTAAGCACAACTACAGTGTTCACACTAGTGGCACCTCTCCAGGGTAGTGTCCTGTGAAGAGTGAGCCAGGTGTCACCTGCACCACTGCACAGTACAGCCACAGCAGTGATCCCAGGCCTACATGTGTCTCCCAACCACCAAGGGAGGTATCACATGAACAGTGCTACTGAGTGTCCCTGCGTGATGTACAGAGGACTTATGTTCCACAGCATGGTGAGTGTCCTGTTTGGGAATGTAACCCAGAAGCACATCCCACTCATTGTGGCATGTGTGCACATATCCATGAGCATGTTGCTCACAGTGGCCTCTGCTTATCTTGCGTATGAGGAGTATATCCATCAATAATGTTGTGGACATGGGCACTGTCTGATCAGCAGAGGTCACCCCTGAGTATGTAGTATGCAAATGTGTGAAGATGTGGTGTCCGTAGTGCAGCCGCATATTTAAACTGTCGGAGCTCAGTAAACGTCATGGCGTGTTAATGTTGTGGCATGTAAAGCTGTAGCTGTTGTGTAAGGTACACCCTAAATGGGGTGGTGTACCCTTGAATGTGTGTAGATGTCTTGAGTTCAGAGGTACAATGGGTGCCTATGTACCAGTTACACACCCAGTACAGATAGGTGTGGCCACGTAGGAGGATATCCACGCGACAGTGGCAATACGGTAACCACAGGAGTGGGTGCGACATATAGTCCAAAATGATACAAAAATCACTGAACCCACAGACATTGCCAACATACTGGCAGACAGGTTCAGTGCAAACTTCACCCCCCTCTCCCCCCCTAAAGGAGAGATAACTATCCCAGCCGAGTGTAGCCTCCCGGACATCTCAAATGTGCAGGTGAAAGCTGCTCTCTCTAAAGCTAAAAACACAGCATCAATGGGACCGGATGGTGTCCCCGGCTGTGTGCTACACGAGCTAAATGAGGAATTAAACCCACACATAAGGCAGCTGTTTAATCTCAGCCTTACCACAGGATACGTGCCAAGGAGTGGCGTACGGCAACTGTGGTCCCACTCCACAAAGGTGGCCTCACGGACCCTGGTAATTACCGCCCATAAGCTTAACAAGTCTAGTCTGCAAAGCTATGGAGAGGATCATAATGGAGCTCATAAACAAAGATATAGGGGCTTGCAGACATTGGACCCGACCCAGTTTGGCTTTGTCAAGGGAAGATCATGCCTTTTGAACTTGGTCGACTTCTTGAAATAGTCACCAAGGCCATTGATGAGGAAAGGCAGTCCATACAGCCTTCCTTGACCTTGCAAAGGCTTTGACACAATACCCCACTCGGGTATTGTAGAAAAACTTACCAGCTTAAATGTAAACCCATATGTCACAAGATGGGTTGCAAACTGGCTTAAGGACAGAACCCACAGGGTTAGAGTTGCTGGCGCTGTGTCAGACTCAAAGCCGGTCACAAGTGGTGTCCCACAGGGCTCGGTCCTTGGCCCCCTATTGTTTGGCATCTACTTCTCAGAAGTACAGGCCAACATGGGAGGACTTTGGCTGACAAAGTTTGCAGATGACTGCAAACTGGGCGCCACAGTGGAAAGTGCATCGGACACGGATATCCTTCAGAAGGGACTCACGGAAACAGATAGCTGGTGCCAGAGCCATGGCCTGAAGTTAAACGCCAAAAATGTATAGTCATACCCTTCGGAAAAACAAGGTAACCCCAAGCTACCATATAGGTGGCAATCCACTAAGCACAGAAGAGGTTATCAGGGACCTGGGGACCCAGGTTGACAGTGGCCTTTCTTTGACACTCACATTGCTAAAGTGGTTAGAAAGACCTTCTACATTGCCCACCTGATCATGAAGGATTCACATCCAGATCTAGTGAGGTCATTGTTCCCTGTACTCTTCACTTATCAGACCAATGATCGAGTACAATGCCCCATTCGGGATGTATCTCACCCGACATCTGCAGCAATTGGAGAGACCCCAAAAGTTCCTCACCAAAAGGATAAAGGGACTCCAAAATCTGTCATATGCTGCCAGATTGAAGAAACTCCAGCTCTATTCAGTCGCATACCGTCTGCTCAGAGGTGACATGTGCCTGACATACAAGGCCATGTCCAACCCGGAATTAATGGACATGCTCCACCTCAAAAATCCAAATCCACCAAAACCACTAGAGCAAGCGACTTAAACCTTAGCACGGATATAAATAGGACATGCTGGAGGGATAGATTTATCACCAGAGACTCCCTATGCTGTGGAATAAAATCCCGGTCCATGTGAGGCAGAGCACCTCGCTGACTCTGTTCAAGAGAAATCTAGACCTGTGGATGGGAGATCGTAGGTTTACCCCGGGAATCATCTCTGGGTCACTGCTGGACAGAGGCACAACAAACTAATGGGCACAGTATTTTTTCATATAAGGGGTGGCGTAAGCCACAATAATTTGGGCTAGGCTTATAAATGCCTTAGGGCAGATAGCCTAGTATAAACCTATGAACCTATGAACCTATGTATGTAGGGGACTACCATCCATGTGATAGTCAGTGGGTGAATGGTGTAATGCAAAGGTGATGTGCATGCACCTTGTGTCATGCAGCTTGATGCCATGATAGTCATATTATGTATCTGTCACAGCGACACCCATATGGTTGGAGTCAGTATCAGCTGGTGGAGCAATCATGGCGCTTGGTATGTAGGGGTTCTAAAGCTAGGCAGGGAAAGTCCCCTGTGCCAGCCTGTTCCGCAGGGAAGCATATACTTAACATGAGGGGCCCTATGACTGAGGACTGTGGTATGCCAAAGTACCTGACATGTAGTAGGTACTATGGTATGCTGGCCTCACTGTGTGTCCTGTCCATGAGCCACATAACATAACATCCTGAGACACAGGGTACGATGTGCAGGTGGATGTGTATGTTGTCAATACCAGAATGGAGAATGGTGCTGAAAGGCAATGAGAGGACAATGTAGGATGTGTGGACTCCCGTACCATCAGCAACTGCCATGGTAATTGTATGAAAGGAGTCCACCATGTGTAGGGGCCATGCTCTGGCCTTAACAAGCCCAACCTGGGTGGCAGCAGAGGACAGGAGACCAACAATGTCTCTGAGAATGACGTCCTTGACGATGTGCCCCATAGCCACGCAGAACAGTCCAGTCAGGTGTGTAGGACTATAGTCCCACTTGTGCAATGTGGTGCCACCTGTGTGTAGTGTGATAAATGCTGCTGTGTGCCATTCAGGGTCTACAATGTCTGAAACAAGGCTATTACTGAATATGGTGGCCTAGTGGGGAGACAAGTAATTCAGAGGTTGGTGGACATCACAGCCTGGGACGTTGGAAGGTGACATGGGGCCAGTGTCCCAGGACACATAGAGTGTAGGTCAGTACTGTGTAGGTGTGACCACAGGGACACCACAATGTTCATGTATGGATTGCGGCCCTGTAGTGAGTGAGAGGGTGTACTGTCAGCATTGAATCCATCCTCCAGCATGTTGCCAACAATACCTGGGTCTGCAATGTTCCTGAGTGACTGTTGTATGTGACAGCAGATGTGGGTATTGCCATCGAATACTGACATACCACCATAATGCCTGGTGGTACACCCCGAATGTGTGGCAGTCATGTTTACATAGCTAGTCTTGGAGTATGTAATGAGGGACCCTGTGGCCCCACCACGGCTGACCAGTGAGCCACCCCACACATGGGTATGTACACCACTGTGCAACAGCCTACACCTGTTGTTGTACATCATATGTCTGTGGAACATGACCACCAGAGTGGCGTCTGTTATCTGGTGTGTACCATCATGGCTCTGTGTGGAATAGCATGATCCATGCAGTTGTGTACATGCTAATTAAGTGCACTGGGGTATGTGTCAGCATTTGTATGTGCATTGTCCATCTGCACGGGTGTCATGATGTTAACAACCGCTGTCAGCAGACGTCTGTAGTAGGTGTCGTAGTACACATGTACTGTGTATGCTGTGATGGGTGTGTTGCCGGGATGTGGCTAACAAGGTAGATTAGCATATGTTCAGAATCCACCAATGAGGGGATAACCCCAGGTGTGTAACACCAGTCACATGGTGGTAGTTTTCATGCCAAGGGTAATGTAGGTCTTGGAGGTGGTGTGTATGTGTTGATCCAGCAGACTGGAGGGTATGACTCATGGATGTGTTGGTACATGAGTGGCTATCCCAGTGAAGTGTGGGGTAGTGTCAGTCACACATCAGTAGTAGCTGAGGCCCACTGTCCACTATACCACCATAGAAGGTATGTTACCCGTGGGGTATGATGTTGACTCTGTCGCTTGTTACAATGTGTATCACGGTCCCGGACACAGTTAGTTGCACGTGGAGCACCTCTGATGCATTGTGCTAAGCAACTTGCCAGGATGTGTGCAAAACATAGTGGGATATGGGAACCCCTCAGCTGTGAGTGTGCCGGTCCAGGTATGTGCCTTGAAGGTATGGTCCGTCTATAACCTGTCATTGCAGGTGTGCTCTGCAGAGCCTACAGGCAGGTCCCAGTCACTGCAGAGATGTTGGAGTGGTGCATTATAAGGTGTGCCTTGCCTGCGTGCGTCACAGGGGAAGATGCAAGCAATGTGTCACATGACCCCATGTCGCGCATGCCAGTTACCATCCTGCCGGTGACAGTTATTGGAAACTGTGCAGGACAGGCAGTATAGCAGCAGCAAGAGCCTAGCATGTGAGCTGTACTCCCAGGGCTGACAGGTGCAAGTCATCTGTGCCACAGCATTGTGTTTGACCAGGACAGTCATAGCGGACAGATACCACATGCCAGTGGAATGACAATAGGAGCATAGGCAACTGTTGAAGTGACACAGTCGGTCATTGTACAGTGGTATCGTGTCTGGACGAATGCAAAATGCTCCCCAGGGCTAGGCCCACACCCTCTGGGCTATAAGACTGGTGAGCTATTGCATGTCCCTGCACACGTATTCTATGAAGTGGCATCACAGGGCAGTCACACTAACATGGCGAATGACAGACATATCGTACCTGGTGAGGTTTGGCATGGGTGCATAGGTTAGGTTGCAGAAGCAGTTAACCGACAGCAAGATGTAAGCGACTAACGCCTTGTGTAGCCTGCTGTGTGAAACTGCAGTGTGACACCCTACAGAGTCAGCTATGACTGGTGTGTTGTGAATGTTATAACACACTATTGGCTGTATGTGGTGGGCACACATGAGTCTGTGGGCTATAAGCTGGTGATGTTGTCTTCCATGATGGGGGCTACCTCTGGTGCCTACAGTGAGTATGGAGATGTACTGCACAGGTTGTCCTCGTTGGTGTGGCCAGTGGTGTAGATTATGTGAGACTATGTGATGGGTGGGGTGTGTTGCGAATGTTACACATCCCCAAATGACTGTCAGGTGCAGTCAGGGTTGGCGACAGCATTACCCCCAGCCATAGCTGTCAGCCTCCTGTCCCCAAAATGAGGAACATTAGCCCTCATACAGTGTGACAAATGGGTGAAACGTGGAACACTTACAACTGGCTTACTAACAGCATCAACTAGGAAGGGCATATGATGGCTAAAATAGGCTGGTCTTACGTATAAAACAGATATTCCAATGAATTACTATGATTCTCATCTATCTAGCCAAGGCTAGCAGGTAAACTATGTACAACAATGAATGTGTGACAGACCCTTCCAATGTGGAACCTTGAGGAACATGCACCTTTTAGAACCGCAAATGAGGTACGTTCCCTGTAATGAGGTACACCTGAGAGCTATGGGCCCAGCACGGCTGCAGACGTGCATCCCCCACAGGCTGTAGTGTCGTTTGTTGGGAAGTGAGCATTGAATGTGTACATGAGACAATTGCTCTATTGCCACATGTACGACATATCCCTCATATAGACAGGCAGTAGCACTGGTATGTGACAGTTGGACATGCCTGCATATACAACCATGTCACACAGGATATGTGCGTTACGTGTGTACAACAGCTGTTGTACCTTAAGCAAGCTGGGAAGTGTAGGACAGCCAGTGTACCTGTGGGAAATGGTGTGGAATGGGTGCTATAGTAATCATTAGCTCATGACATGCTCACATTTTCTGAACAAGTGCCTAGCATGACCATACAATACAGATAGGGTGTTGGATAATATCAACCCACAACTGGTGATGACAGTCATTTAGGGTGGCACCGCACTATAACCCTGCTGAGTATGGTGTGCATGTCCATGAACCATTAGCACTGTAGATGTCAGCAGTACAGATGTACAAGATAGCACGGATATTTGATTACAAATACCTTTGCATGTCACAGGTGTGTTCCACCAGTGGCCTGTTGACAGACCCACAACTACAAAAGGTGCAAGAGTGACATGTGCACAGCACATCTGTGCCAGATACAGTAGAACAGGGTTAATGTGTTGTACCCCACCCTCATTGTAGCCCATACCACACACACAAATGTTAGACATCTGTGTATGTAAGGCTGTGAATGGCCATGACCTATCAGTTTAGCTGTGTCAGTGTTGTGAACAACATACAGAATGGGCTGTGTGTGTGAGGTGTGTGACATATGTGCACAGTCTGATGGATGATACCAGCAGTGTCACCACTAGGTAAACATCCCTGTACCCATAAACTGCTACCTAGGCTGTGGTCAACATTATGGACACTGTGTAAGGGATGGTACTGTGCAGTGCACCCCTGACATGGTGACATCTCCAGGCCCCTTAGGTAGTCATCTGAGGTACCCATGTCATGTAAGGGTGCCATCCATGAGCACGGAGATCAGTGGCCAGGCATATACAGCACTGTGGTGACCAATATTGGATCACATACCACCTGTAAGGGGTAATGGCTATGCATGGATGTGCGATAACAGCCTTCACAATCCACACCTGCACTATGCAGCATGCCGTCTACCTTGCAGAAGGACATTTGCTACACCATGATGATGGACATGCTACATGTCCATATCCTGATCTATATGACATATGTCATGGACAGCCACCACCCTAATACTAGGATCGCCACAGGCTGGACAGATCCCTGTGCCATATATGTGACATACTCCCACCATACCATGCAACCCTGTCCATCAAAGCTGCAGATGTCATCCTAGTCATACATGGTGTGATGGCCGCATGGTAGATGTACTATCAACTGACTGGATCAGTAATGTGGCACTGATGCAGCTTGCGGTGGCACAAAGGCCATCTGTAACAGCGTGGAAACCGTGCCCGCACATGCTATGGTTGATGACCATCCCTGCGAATGTCGTCTGACTATCCATTGTCCCATGTCTATCACATGTGTAATACAGGCGATCCGTGTCAGGATGTTGAACAGTTGTACAGTGCTGTGTAGATGTATATGGCAAAACACATGCATGTACAGGTGTCCATGCGTATGTGTGCATTGTCACTGCTCAAGTCCATTCCGGCTGTGTCTGTGTTGATATGTGACATATACACAGCATCCAGGTCAACAGTAGTACCGTGGACACATCAAGGCATGTGCAGATAGGTAAGAACAAAAGTGCAGGCAAATAGACATGCCCACAGCAAGACAGCATTTACATGGAGTATGAACACTGTAATGAGGTGACACACATATATAGTGATAATGCCAATGCATAATGGGTGTGACATGTGTGACACAAACACGTCAGTCATGTCAGTGTCATAGTGCTTTGCAAAGATAACTGTGCAGATGCAGTAGATGTCATAGAAATGTATGTGCAGCAGTATCTCTGTACATCTCTGAAACTGTGACCTGTCACCATCATTATGTTTTACAGATAATGCCCCGTACACACCTCCCAGCATACACCCGCCAGGAGGATGATGTCCTCATCCCACAGCTCCATGACAACTATGACTTGTTGTTCAGCCATGTGCCACAGCATTCTCAGCAGCATGCTGTGGCACATGGCTGAACAACAAGCCATGTGCCACAGCATGCTCAGCAGCGGGATGACCTGTGGCAGGATCTACGCAGGAGGGTGAACGATGTGGGTGGCCATAACTGCACCTACCAGCAGGTGGGCAGACACTGCACGGACCTGATACGACATGCAAAACAGTGTGCCACTGCAATCGCCAGGGAACAAGGTGGAACAGGTGGTGGGCCACCAAGCCAGCCCCCACTCACACACACCGAGGAGCTACTGGCCAGTCTGGGGACACCCAGGGAACAGAATCCAGAAACACTAGCTGCCATCGTGGATGTGGGTGTCTCCCAACCAATGAGCCTGGAGTTGCCTGGTAAGTCAGTAATGCACATATGGCTATTATATCCCATGTAGTTGCATGTGTCACTGTACATAATGTAAAGTAACAACATATGCCAGGTATGTGGACACACATGCTGCATACTACAGTATGCTACATTGTGTATGCACACATGTGCATACTATATGCTATTACACAGATGAATGTGTGCACATGCACAGTGCAACCTGTGGCTGTCATACAGTCATGGATAATGTTCGTACTGGTGTGTCACCCCTATACAGGTACCTCTGGCGTGCTGCACAGACATGGGTCCGTTGCAGGTGAGACTGTCATCAGTATCAGGCATGTTACAGTGTAGATCTATTTGCCATGTGGCCATTTAATACTTGCACACCTGATGTTTGTTCCAGTCACGATATGCAGGTCGCACCACCATGCATTCACACATGCCACCCATGTGCAATATATTCACACGTAATGATACACAGACTTGAAACCACAGTACTTGTTGTTGCGACATGTGTGGTCAGCTGTGCATACAACGGTGGAGGTGTTCTACAATGGAGGCATATGTAGTATGCATTGGAACAACATGTGTAGTACGCACACAGTACCACACAGTGAGCTGTGATATGGGCAGCCCACAAGTGTCACCATTGTGTCATATGCCCCTGCATCGGGTGCACACATTGTGATGTGCCACCTGACATGTCCCAGACATGTAGTGTTCTGTCTGCAATATTGTCACACTATCACATGACCTATACCCCACATACCAAACATACAACCCGTTGTCTGCATAGACCTGTGGAATGTGACATATCTGACATGTATGGGTGTATGTCATATGGGACCACATAGACATGTGGAGAAGATGCCCATCACACACAATTGGCCACCACATGTGCACACATGGCCATGGGGGATGGCCAGAGACATGTAGCCACACAGTACATGGGATGTGTATACACCCTGTTGCACATTGTCCACACATGGTCCAATTATAGCCTTAGTTGACCGATTATACAGTTGATGTGGTACAGTGGACAACCTAAAAGCCTGTGCACAGCTACTGGAGGTGTCACCTAAGTCTACCGTATACGATCTGTCGAACATCACGACTGTGTTGCAGTTATGGCTATGCAATGTGTACATATTATGCATTCTACAGCAACATACATGCCTCATGTTGCCAGGCAATGGCACAGTGTCTGTACTTCACACTGTATAGCAATGTAGATGGCTCACACTACCCTCCCATGCTCATGCACATTTGCTAAACATGCTTTCTATCTGTAGGGCATACACACAACACTGCAATGTGAAACCCCTTATGATGCTGTACATGTGTCAGGACACCATTGTGTCAAACATGTATGCATGTTAATGCACATGTCAGCAAATTACATGTCAAGGTCACATCAGCCATGTGTACTGTTATCCTGTTCTGGGCCACATGGTGTATCACGAGGATGCATGCATACTACCATGATTGTGTGAACTGCATGCCTACTGATATAACACCTGCTTGCTGTAGTGTGCACCCCAGGGAGGTATGCTTACTAACACTATTAATGTCTGAGCTGCATGCCCTCTGCTCTATCGCAGGCATGCTGCATGCCATCTGACAAATCACATGCATGGTGAGTCTGTGTGTCTGTGTGTGTCTGTGTGTGTGTCTGTGTGTGTGTGTGTGTGTGTATCTGTGTGTGTGTCTGTGTCTGTTGTACTTTACAGTATTTCTTTGCATTCACAGGTGATGTAGGTGCGTTACCCTCCTGCGGTCCATCTGATGTTAATGTCCCCACAGATACTAGAGGTGATGAACATATGCATGAGGTACAGGCAGGGTTGTCAGGGGCTGAATCTGTGCCAATGGTTACCATCCCAGCTATGTCCCCCTCTTCCCTGCACACAGTTCTGCTGCCAACACATACCGCATCACCGGTGCCCATAGTGGAAGGACAGTCAGCGTCTGTTGGCGTGGAGCAGGAACGTGTGGTGGCTACAGAAGGTGTGTCTACACACCATAGTGTCAGTGTAATGACTGCAGATGTGCTACACAGGCATGTGACTGGTGCTGCTCGTAGGAGTACCTCTGGCAGACATGCACCTGCAGGACAGAGCGCAGCAGCTGGTATCACCAGATGCATGTTCCAGACTGTAATGGCGGCACAGGCACATGCTGAACGGCAGAACAGAGAAGGGCAGAGGCTGCAGAGGGCTGCTATCCATACCCTAAATGACAACATCCAGGCATTGGCAAATGCTCAACAACAGATTGCTAATGTTCTGGATAGGCGACTAGGTGAAATGGCCAGAATCCTTGACCGAGGCATGGCAATCCACGAACAGGAGCTGTCTGTGCTGGAACACCTGGTAGGAGTGAGGCGTAGGCCACGTGGACGTAGGCCAGCAACACCACCTAGTGTAGGTCAAAGTGAGAGTGCCAGCTCACATGCCCGCTCCCATAGTGCCGGTAGCAGTAGCAGTGCAGCTGCTGCTGCGCTGTCAACACCAGGACACAGCAGGCCACATGGACGTGGCCCTGGATGGGCTCAGCGGGGACACGTTTCCAGCGAACATGTGTCGTCGGACAGTAGCCACTCTGTACCTCCACCTGGTAGTGCCCGTCCAACCCCAGGCAGGCCCAGGTCACGTGGCTGTGGATGAACACAGTGAGCTGTACAACCTGAACTGTACAATCTGGGGCTGTCAATTATACCCCGTGTAGGCATCACAAATGGCAGAACTGTATACACACATACACACATACAGCAAACACAACTGTAGGGCTCCACAACATCCACATGCATTCTGCACAGACATGTCCAGTCAACTCACTGGCCCTTACACACACACAAATGATGTTATCCATTGGTGTAGCCTATGCCCCTGGCAAACATATCACCCTGTGCATATGATGAAGCCTGTGCCGCATCCCTGTCATTCACACCATCGGTGCAGGGTTATGCACATATATTCTGATGCACAGAGTGAACAACATAGTGGGAGGTGTATGTAATACCTGTGTATGCATAGGGAGGGATGTGTATGTTGCACTGGTTGTGTGTGAATACTGAGTTGTGTATGTGGCATAGGTTGTGTACTGTCGACATGCACCAGTCACACCATGTATTGCAGGTGCAACATGCATTGTGATGTGTTCACGGTATGTGTCTCGGTTACATCTGTAGCACCATGTTGGTTGTGATACCCTGGTTCCCTCCTATGGTGTACTTGCATGTGCCTACAGGTAGCAGTGTTTGCAGTCCCCCATGTGTAACTGTGGAGTACACACAGGCACGTCTGGCAATATCAGAATGCTACATGTACCTTCATCCTGACTGTTGGACACACAAACATGACACAGATGTCTGTACATATACTGCACTTGACGCATGTGGTCAGTGCCACAGGCTACACTGGACAGAGACGTGACATACATAGCAGGACACATTACAGGTATGGTGACATGGTGCAGGGGTTGTACACAGCGGCCTGGCCAATGATGATGTGAGGTGTCACTTGGTAGCTGGAGGCCACACTGTGCAGCAGTAGGACCCTGTAACAGTACGTGAACATGGCCGCAGTCATGGGGTGTACACCACTATAACGCACACCCCATAGTGTGCAGCTGGGGACACTTGCCTTTGTGGTCTTCACCGTCATAGTACTATGCTCCCACATGATGTGTCACTGAGAAGGGACATGCGCAGGTAGCCAGTATGGCTGGGACCTCTGGCATCAACAGGGTTGTGCAATGCATCACCATTACGGGTTAGTCAACATGTGGGGCCAGTGATAATTTCCCACCGTATATTAACATACACACTCACACCAAGCACCAGACATACATACAGACACACGCACACTGTGGTAACCACACATGTGTATACGGAGAGCCAATGTGTGTGATGCACCTCATCGGCGAACGTCATGCTTCCCACACTGACGTATGTACACTTCTCTACAATGATGTACAGGGATGTGTAGCAACTGGGACATATTCCCCGCGATATGTGGCATCCCTGGTCACACATTCGGACACACATGGCAGTGCTGGGAATGATACACCAGCCATATGATGACACGTTTGATGGACATGCAGCGGTATTGATTGCATTATGTGTACCAATGCTATATCTGGCAAATGTGCTGCTATATACACACGAGAAGTTGTAGGTGTTACAGGTGCCATATGGCATATAGTTGTTAACACCTGACCGCTGTGTATGCATTATGTCAGCATCGTCACATAACAGCGACATAGCATACAGTTAGCACATGGCATGATAGGATGGTGTGTGACACAACTGTGAGCCACCCCCTGCACACATACATCTAGACAGGTGGTTCACCATGTTATGTACACACATCCCTCCATACGTGCTGTTTGTATGTCACCGTATACAGATGTCAATGATGGGTCTGCATTGCATCTGCATGTCGTAGGTAGGTGCAACTATGTTACTGACATCGGCCACTCCACATGCATGTTTGCTGCATGCACAGTACAGATGTCACATGTGTCTCCTGTTGCCATGTTTGTATGCATTGCTATTGTTGGACATGTGTGTTGACATACATAACACATGGACTGCGGTATGATATCATGGGTGTCACAGGTGACCAGTACAAGGGTATGTGTCCCAGTCAACACTGCTACCCCCTGTAGTGTGAGCATTCAACAGACATGGGCCCACATTCAATTTGCATGTGTAGCATTGATTAGGCCAGTGTTATGCACAAGGTACATCAAAGGCCATGTATGTATGTGTTGTGTGTGCAGTCCATGCACACATCCATGCAATCACATGTATGACTTACCCAGACATGTATTCATTGGTGTACAGCAACAGTCAGGTGTCACAGCTGTGTAAGGGTCATGGTATGTCTTGAGCCAACCTGTTCATGTATACTGGTATCATTGCAATGCATAACACCTGTTGGATACCTGTTGGTACATGTGTACTCTGCACAGCTGGTGTACACCACTGTACAGCCCAGTGGTCATGTGTCACATGGTGTTGTTGGACCGTATGGCTGTGTAGTGCTGCATCAATGACATGGTGCTGACTTGACAGCCACAGTGTACACTGCAGTGTGTACATGTGTGACCTGCACCTGTGACAGCTGTGATGGCAGCTGTGTGTGTACAGGTCACTGCATGTGTGACCGCCCTGTGCATGAGGGCAGTTATACCTTACTGTGCCCTTCTGTGTACACTCCATCTGCATGCGAGATTGCCCTTTGCAACAGCTAAGTGTGTGAGCATGCCCAGTATGCCGTTGTGTAGATGGACACACAGTACATTCCACACTGTGCCCTTCCATGATTAGACTCCGTGTGCATGCAAGATGACCCTTTGCAACTGCTAAGTGTGTGAGCATGCCCAGTACGCCGTTGTGTAGATGGACACACAGTACATTCCACACTGCGCCCTTCCGTGATTAGACTCCATGTGCATGCAAGATGGCCCTTTGCAACTGCTAAGTGTGTGAGCATGCCCAGTATGCCATTGTGTAGATGGACACACAGTACATTCCACACTGCGCCCTTCCGTGATTAGACTCTGTGTGCATGCAAGTTGGCCCTTTGCAACAGCTAAGTGTGTGAGAATGCCCAGTACGCCATTGTGTAGATGGACACACAGTCCATTCCAAACAGATGTGTGATACTAAGCGTGTGGACATGGCCATTGACATCCTGTATAGCCATGGTGGTCATCCAGGCACCAGATGTCCAATTTCAATGTCACGATGGATGCCTACATTGAACACACTTGTTGCTCTCTTGAAGGGTGTACTGTCTGTGGCGCATCCCGTATCTATTCAGTGTTATTGTGCTCCATAGATATTTAGTTGGCCCGTTGACAGCACTGGTGTGTTTGTGTACATCTGCCTTGGGACGGTAATATGCTTTCAGACCGCTCACTCTCTAAACATTCCCTATCGGCATCTTTGCCTTTGTGGATGATGTCACCCACCTAGAAGTATGCTTCTGGGAGTGCTGTGTTCAGTAATCTCGGTAGCGCGTTCTGTAAATGCGTAATGCTGTAGTGTGTTAGAGTAGGTAGGTGTGTGTTCAACTCCTGGCCCTTCCAAGTGTGTGTGTGTGTGTGTGTGTGTGTGTGTGTGTGTGTGTGTGTGTGTGTGTGTGTGTGTGTGTGTGTGTGTGTGTGTGTGTTTCCAGCTGCGCCGAGCTTCATGAATCCGGGGGATATACTTATTCCAGAAAGTAGAAAGGGATAGAAATCAGCCCAAAATGGCCAAAAAAACCTGCAATTTCAGAGCTGGAAACCACTCCTCTAGTGTTAGGTAGGCAGTACAATGCACCCACTGGTAAGCAGTAGGACCTCCCTCTACCACAGCAAGGTCTGGATAGCTCTGAACACTGAAACTAAAGTCCTAAAACCAGAAAAGCCTGGAAACTGGACTATTCTAGTTAGAAAAGGCAGGAAATTAGCAAACAAGATAGATTTTTTTTATTTCTTTTGTTTTATTTTTTGGTTAAATTAGGTTAAACAATGCAGTTATACAGTAAATAAGCACAGAAAGGCTACTGCACTTGAATGCATAGCCCAGAACAGTAAACTCAATTAAAACTATGCAAAATTAGAAATTTGAAAATTTAAACTTTTAGACAAAGCAAGGCAAGTTCAAAACTGTAAAACAACTTACAGGCAGAAATACAGTGAAATTAGTAGCTAGTCTACATTTTTAAGCTTTCTGAGAAGTGCAGGTAATAAAAACGACCAAAATCAGCAAAAATTTAAAAATCTTCCTTTTTAAAACTCTAAAACTCTAAAAATATAAGGTATGTTTCTGCATCCAGAATGCGCTTGAAGAGGACCAATGAGGTGCTCTGCTTGACATGAAATAAGAGTCTGTTCCAAAGGTGTGGCAGCCTCTGAGAGACACATCTGCCCCTCCAAAAGGTTCTATTAATGTCACATGGCAGGTTAAGGCAATTAGAGCAAGTAACCCATTTGCCATTTAACTTATGGATATGCAACATTTCCAATAATGCAGGGACAAAGATTGCCTTATATGCAAGGCAGAGATCACTTCTGAGTAGTCTGTATGAAAAAGAATGAAGTGATGGTGATTTTAGATGATCCTCATAGGACAGATGCTGAAGACCTTGAATTTTCCTTGTGAGGAACCTATGTGGTCTCCAATTGCTGTAGCTGCTACATACAAAAAAGGGCACTGTAGTCAATTATTGGCCTGATGAGGGAAGAGTATAGGGAGGTTATAACTTCTTTTTTTTTCTATAGCTGTAAGCAGTCTATAATACTAATTTGTTCACATGTATTTTGAAAATGCCCTGTCATTCACATTTTGTGGGATAGCTTATAACAAAGCTGCAAAGTGCTTTTTTGGAATATGTTTGTCTTGCTTGGTAGTCATTGTCTAATCTTTTAAAAGAAAAGGAGGACTTGATGGAAATAAGAATGTTCTATTACAAGTATTGCAGGCCGAAGCTAAGAGGAGTATTATCTGCCAGCAGAAGATACCAAAAGCCTTTTTCTAGGGTCATTGCAAACCAGTTATGTCATAAGGAGTTAGGTGCATCCACTAGAACTGGGATTATGCAAACATTCTTGACGTATTAACTGCATTTTATTGCCATTAGAGCGAAACCAGTAGAGAACTCTAAGACATAGAAAGTTTATGGGACTCCTAACTACCTACTTAATAGAGTATTTGATTCCATTTACTGACCTTATTTACTTTATTATTTATTTATGAAACTGTTTCACTATTGTCACCTTCAGCTTCATCTAGACTTTAATATTAGTTTAAATGATGCTTCTACCACTTGTTCTTTTCTTCAGACTTTGGCATGTGCTAGGGCTTGTTAGCAGATGTCCAGTCAGACAGCTGGTCTGTTCCTGTTTGCACTTCCTACTGTTGTAATCAGAGTTGTGTGTAAATATGACTGGTATCAGCCAAAATAGAATGCAGTTAATATGGGTTGTAATAAATGGGCTTGTAGTAAAAGCAGGTTTATTATGCAACTGTATATTCCAGTATCTTAAGATTAACAAGCATTGCACTACTTTTATAGTTTTGGGAATGTATGTTTTTGATAATGGTTTATGTAATCAGTACTTTCCTAGATGTCCATATTTATTGTTGTTGGATTAATCTGATTTATGCTGCATGATTTTTGAATGAATAGTTAATACAAATGGATGTTTTCAAAGGCAATTGGTAAGATACCTGATATATCTGTAGACATTGGAGAAAAATATGCACTACCAATAATAATGATGTTTATTTAATGGTGAACAGGGTGGGAGGATTCAAAAACTGATACAAATGCTTTTAATAAAGCTACTTCCAGCAAAGTACATAACAGACTTTATCAAATAGTAAAGGTCCAAAAAGTTGGAAAGTGGTTAAGATTACTTATGTTGAGATTTTTATAATCACTGTCAAATGATAATTTACATGGTTTGTCAAGAATGGGCATTGTCTTTGTCTGAGAGTAACAAATTGAAATACATTATTACAGTCATTATATCTTTTACACTGATCACATTCAAACATCAGAAGTGCATTCTATCAGAAAGTAGAAATGCTTGTGGAACATAAAGCTACACAATGTGTATAAAGGCAGGGATCAAATTTACTTGTTCACTGTTAAAAAGAATTCCAGCATGGCTTTAGAGGCCTATTACATTCTCTATACTGAAAGCGCTATCTTTAATCACAGTCAAAGCAGAGAATCATAGAGACAGAAAGTGATCAGTTTAGTGGGGGGACAAGATGCTTACTAATACAAGGGAGAGTACATGTACTTGATCAATGGTAAACAATATGCCGTGCTGATTGTCAGACACAGGTACTACATGTGTTATGACAGAAACAAAACAAGATACATTGCTGCTGTTATTTTTCATTTTGATCTCAGTCAAACATCAAATGTGTATAAAGTCAGAACTTGGATATCTTTTGGGGTGAATTCAGGCTTTGCATGAAGGTAAAAGACATTACCATTTATGTGATGACAAATGATTTTTTGTGTGACTTGTTGTGAAGGAACTTTTAAAATACATTACTAACACCATTATTTAGCACAGCTGATCACAGTCAAACATATGGGGAATACCACAGTTTGAAAATATCTTTTGAAATATTAACACTATCTGTATATGAAAGTGCATGGTCATAATGACCACTTTATTATAGTTAAATAGTCATTGATATGGCTTATTAGAAGCAGTGTGAACACGTGTATACATGAGGGGAGTTATTATTAGTAAAATTATCTCCATTCTTATTTGTTGACAATGTAGTACGCTATTCACAATCAATGAGATTTCCCTGCCAAAACCATTATATACTATTGGGACACTTCATTTCTGGAAGGAATTGAGGCTAGTGTTTTTTGATAATTTTAGGGACAATAAAGACACAAGGCATGTGTTGCCTTTCAGGTTATGAATTTAATAGCCTTCCTGCTACAAATGCCTTTAGTTTCACTTCACAATAGATATGTATTTTTATTTTCTCACAGAAGTAATACAGAAAACCATCCCCGGGATTCCCTAATCCTCTGTGTAAGACTAAATAAGTCTTACACGGAAACTGCAGCCTAAGAGGATGACGTCAGCACACCATGCATATTCATGAGGGCGCGCTGACTCAACTCAAAGGCTAACACGGAGCATGCACGAGTGCAGGGGGCGTGTCGGACTGCCAAGCAGTCCAAAAATCCACGCCCCTGCAAGTCCCACAATCGTGTAATGTAAATGACATGAGCGAGTGTGCTCAAATGTGTACATACACAACACTACACACCCCCACATTCTAAACCCCTGTACAATTATAAAATGTAAAACTCTTAATTTTTTTTTATTATTCCCAAAATAGCTGCCCGTATTTGAGCGTGTTTGCATGGGTTTGCCCATTGCTAAGTTACAGTTAGCAGTTTAGACATCGTAGAGGATAATAAACTACTTATATGCAAATTAATCTAAATAGCAATAGTGTAGTGGTAGAGCCTTCACACAAAGAGGAGGCATTCCCGGTTCGAGTCCCACCACTTCCCTTTCAATTTTCTGTAGGAAATCTGTACAGAAAAATAATTCCTGACATTTATCTTTCAAATTTTAGTATAAAGCATTGAAATGGCCTATGTAGTGGTGAACAATATTTTATATATATATATATATATATATATATATATATATATATAGATCTATATATATATATATATATATATATATATATATATATATATATATATATATAAGAAGGTGAATTGGTTATGCATACTGATGAATGCATAAGTAATGTATCTTAAGTAATATGAAGCACTGCTAAGCAAAGTTTACCAGTATTAAGCACATTTAAGTATAATTGCTCATAGCTTAGCACTGCTTTAACTAATGCAATGGCTTTGCGCGGATTTGCGTGAAGTTAGTGCCAACTAGAGCAAACAAAACATGTTTGCGCAAAGCTGCGCACCATGCTAACTAGCGCAATGCCGGGCAACGTCAAGCAACATAGAGCAACATTGGGCAAAGTTGACCAAAGTCCGCTAAACACAGCCACACCTCCTAGCTGGTCTGGCCAGTAGTAAAATAAAAAGCAATGACAGGCCTCGAACCCAGGATACTGTACCCCATAATCACAGTACTGAACCACTAAGCCATGACAGCTTTTGATATTCATGCACTGTCAACACACATATACATATTAATGAAAGTTTACCCAGTGCTAAACAGGTGTGCTCTCAGCTGAGAATTTTCAAAACCGGCCAATCACAAATAAGTGTGGGAAATGAGGCATATTTAAGATCCATAGGCGGGAATTCTTGCCATAACTGGTTGTAGCTCCCATCTACAGGCAGCATGGCTGGTGTTGGAGAGGGCTCTTGCTTTCGAGTGCAACGGTGGGGCACTGAGGAGTCAAAAGCGATGGTTTGGCAGCTTGTCCATAATCATGATGCCAGACTCCTGCAGGGCCAGTTCCAGGGCACTGAATACAAAGTGGAAGCCTGGAACCATCTCGCATATAATCTCACCAATGCCACAGGCATCCCTTGGACTGGTAAGCAGGTCAGACACCACCACGCAGACCTGAAGAGATGCAAGCAGGACCAACTGAACCAGTGGATACAAGAGGCCCGTGGGATGCAAAATGCCCCACTACTGAGTAGGTAGCCATGGAATGAAGTATGTAAGAATTGCTATTGTAGTCGATATTATGGATAGGTATATGTCTCAATATCACTTCATTTACTTCACAGCTGCAGGTGTCTGTGCTGCGAATCAGCAAGCCTATGCAAATAGGCTGCTAAGGCTGCGCCACCAGGCAGGTTAGTAATTATTCTGCATGTATTGTTATATAAAATAAGTGAGAGAGCCTGAAAAAAAGTGTTGTAGCCCAATAATAAAGGTATAATAAGTTTTAAATAACCTCTCTGCATGTACTGTTATGTAAAATAAGTGACAGAGCCTGAAAAAGAGTGTTGTAACCCATTAATAAAGGTATAATAAGTCCTGAATAATTTCTCTGCATGTATTTTTATATAAAATAAGTGAGAGAGCCTGAAAAAGAGTGTTGTAACCAATTAATAAAGGTATAATACATCTTGAATAAGTCATCTGCATGCACTGTAATATAAAATAAATGAGATAGCCTCTAGAAAAGTGTGTAATGTAATTAATAAAGACATTATTCCTGGAGTGTGTCTGTGTCATTTTCTTCGAAATGTTGTTGTACTCTTGCAGTACTGAAATAGTAGTGTTGTATTACGTGCTGTCAACCCACACTTGGGTAGGCCCATAGAAAGTGGATGAAGGGAGTGCCAGTAACTGTTAAGCATATATACAGTCCTCAACTGTTGTTTCATGGCTGGCATGTATAGGTAAATTTGGCACATGTGTAGCTTGTTATTGTGTTCCCCAGAAATGTCAGTGTGGTGCTAGAAATGTAGGATGCTGTTAAAATATAACTGATAATGTCACCTGAACACATCCAGATATGTAGATATATAAATATAAATAAAATATATAAATACGTAGGAGTAACATCTGCAGCCTGGACAGTTTGTATATCAGATACAGGTCAGGT
Organism: Protopterus annectens; assembly: GCF_019279795.1. Taxonomy (NCBI): domain Eukaryota; kingdom Metazoa; phylum Chordata; order Ceratodontiformes; family Protopteridae; genus Protopterus; species Protopterus annectens. Next base: position 903,408,255 of record NC_056734.1, on the reverse strand, counting down.
ATATAAGGAACTAGCAAAACCCATTTCACAACTTAATGGACATTGAATAATGTAATAATACATGTAGGGGATATATACCTGCAGTTAGTAGGAATGTAGTGTAAACTATAAGTACATATAAGTTGTTAATGGAGGTATCTTTTTACACCCTACTGTATGGGCATAAACAATGCAATTCCACACCTCAATGGGTATGTCTAATCTCAAAACATTTGTTGGGACATATGTCCTATTGGTTTATAAATATCTGCATTTACTTTGATGCATGTGCCCTGTTCAAATACCACAATCTTGGTGGCCTGTTGCCACCAATCAATCCTGCATGCTGTTGGAATGTCCACTGTTGTTCTATATATGCATGTGTTAAGCTTGCTGTTCCACTGTTGGAACTCTGGTGAGTTGGGTAAATGGGAATATTACTGCATGCTGTTACAACTAATTTGGAATGCTGTTGGCTGTTACCAGCCCATATTGTCATTAAATCCTCCAAAACATAGAACGTATGGCATGGCCGGTCCCAGCGGACCCACCTGTCCCACCTCAGCTGGTGATGGCACCTGGCACCAGCAGGTCCAGTGCCCAGCCCGGGACCTCCTCCTCTGTTGGCCCTATGCCACCTTCAGGTGGAAGCACTGCAGGGGATGGGACTCATCCCCCCGTGCAAGCGTGGCAGGAGGAGGGCCACCTATCACCCTCTGAACAGTCTGGGCTGTGGTGCATAGGGAGATTGAGCGTTCAGTTGCTGATCCTCTACGCCAGCTTCAGGCATGTGTGGCGCGACTCACAGGTGAGACCGCCCCTCCTACTCAGCCCCCAGCACAGCCACCTGCTGGGCTGTGAAGGTGCAATGGTGACTGCCCATGGGTGGGGATCTCAGTTCCACTGTTGCCATCTGTGGACTCATGGGCTTGCGATTTCCAAACATCCTTCCCCGTCAATGGTGTTCACCCACCACGTGTCATATTCCACCCCTGTATGCATCTTGTTTGTATTTTCTGTTTACCTCCCCCAACCTACCTCCCCAGCTATACCTACTTTCCCTACCCCACATTCCACTCTCACCTGAAAAAAAGGGCAATCTGCTCCCAAAAAAAAATTATGCCCCTTACATAGATGCCCATTTTGCACACATGTCTGCTGGACACAAACTGATATTTAATTGGCAGTACAGCATACTTTATTATCCTCACCCCTCTCTCAGGGTTGGAAAGTTTCAATTTTCCCTCCAAATTTCTAGCATATGCACACCTGTTGCTGTTACAGAAATGGGCAGCTGTGGAACTTCCCTACACCAGTCCTGCACATTTCGAGCTGTTTTCCCTACTGTCTTTCCCTCCTTGTGCCCCTTTTTCACCACTTTCCTATCTCCCCATTTTCTTTTCTTTCAAAGAAATGAGCGCGGGGGTTAGCGGGAGTAAGCACTTTTAAGCAGTAGTTAGTGGGTTTGCGTGAGTGTGCGCTTGTGTGCGCTTAGTTAAGTATTGCTAAGCTTCACGCAAACCTGCACAAACCTGCTTACAACTGCTTAAAAGTGCCTTAGTCACTCTGTATGTCAGGGCCCTTGTTCTGCTCAGCAGCAAAATAAAACACCTCTGTTAGTCTCGAACCCCGGACCTTGGACACACTATATTGCATGAAGTACCACTAAGCCACAGTAGATATACAGCAGGTTGTTGCTGAAATATATATATATATATATATCATGCATCAGAATAAGTGAATGTAAAGGAAAGATAGGAATGCCATAACACAAAACCTGTTCTGTGGAACTTTACCAGCAGTTGTTGTGGAATTGCATTACATGACTGTGATAACAGAACCAGATATTCTAGCAGTAAATAATGCTACAGCAGCACTTTACAACCCCCACACAGTATTATAGCAGGACAATCCCCACCCAAACGTACAAAATACCAGTGTGTTCAGGGTCCAGCAAGGATGTAGGTAGGCATACTCAGTACTGGAATTGTCCAGTTTTCATGAGCTTCCTGTGCTAATGTCAACAATAAAAAAATACAAACTGTGCAGAAGTGAGTACATTAATATTCACAGTATAGCAGTTCACAAACAGTTCATGTGCCAAATGAATACATCTCAATTACTATGTATGTATGGCAGCTAACTGTATAAGTAGAAAAGAAACTACATACTCCCATGTATCTTGTGTTAGCATTTGTAGGGGTGAGTACAATTCTACACTGACACCTGTGTACTGGAAGTGGCAACATTCAGGTCTGAGTACAACATTAAAATCACTGGCTATACCCCTAGCTTCAGATATAAGAAGTATACCAACCTTCTGACTTACACAATGGTGTCCACAGCAAACAAGCATGGGCCCCACTTTGGAAAGCTGAAAGGGCTATGCCTACCTGACTTAGCAATTTATAGCATTGGGTTGCTGTGACAGTGAGTACTGCAATTACCACACAACAGGCTGCATGCAATTACCAAATGGTGGCCACCAAATGGTGCAGAGGCCATCACATGCACATGTGCAGATACCTATAAAAGCAGGCTGTACTTGCTGTCCACACATGCAATCATTTCATTGCAGCTACGGAGAGAGAGAGAGAGAGAGAGAGAGACAGACAGACAGACAGACAGACACTGACAACAGCAACAGCAAGTAGAGTGTAATGATATCCTTGAAGGTGTAGCTGAAACAGGCATGATGCATTAAAGCTATGATTGTCAATGTAGTATTGTTTACACCAGTGTTAGTTCCAATAGTGTATTGTCCGCCCACGTGCCACTTGATGATGTGTGTAGTATTGGCAGCATGTGTTAGAGAGTGGACAGTATGTGTGGGATGTGTGTATCACAGATTTGCAGGTGTACATTTGTGAACATGGTGGAGGTGCACTGCCTGCATGTACGTGCATAGTGGACACATGCACAGGGTGACATGCCCTGTGTTACACAGTAACACTCCATAGTTTCTATTGCTGGCCAGTATGCATTGTACTACATACATTTTGGAACTTGAATACACATGTGTGTATGGCATGGCTTGACACTGTGCTGTGGGTGATACTGTTACTATCTGTCATTGTTTTGCATTCTGGTAGTATACATAACCTCAAAAGCCTGACCATAAACAATCGTTAGATGATGTCTTGACAACTGACACACAGATGTAGGACACACAGTAACATTTGGATCCTTCACATACTATACTATCCCAGTAACCAGTGGTATTCACCTGCACCCATTCCTGAGACCACTCCTGTTTGGCATATAGCTCTCTTAGGTACAAGCAATCACAGTAAAGATATGTCCGTCCATGTCTGGAAATGCATACTGTGGCCTATAATGCATTCTCCAGATGACACACACATCCTCCACAAGGGTATCATACAGACAGATACCTGTTGTCAAACCCATGCTGTAAAGCTATAAGCCAACCAAAGCATAGTCATCCACCTTTACAAAACATAGTATCCCCACAGTACCACATAGGTAGTAGACACCAACATGTTGAACAGGTACCGATGTGTAGATGCAGCCAAGTGTTACATCATATCTACTTTGGTAATCACATTTCCAAAGGTATTTTGAAATCACTCGCTGGATCACATAAGCAATAAGGGGTCTTCATGCATATCCACAAAGGTTGTTGTACACCTATAAAGAATAGCCATCATTGACAGACTTTGCTGTGTTTAAACAGGTCTGTAATATACCTCAGCCATAAACCCTCACTCACACAATTCAATAGAAACCGTAATGAGTGTGTGCGTGACATGGATGACCTAGGCCAGGGATCACTGCAGTGGCTGGCCTTGTCACAAGCATACAGATGTGACCTAAGGTCTGGAAAGTGGCAGCACACTCTGGCAAAGATGACAGATGTGTTCATGGAGAAAGCAGGGTTCCCACCTATGAAATAATTGAGGTCACATGTACTTATATGTATTTGCCACACAGCTACCTGACATGTGCAATGCACATACTGTTGTCATACTGATATATCATACAGTAGTAAAAGCAAAACCCACAACACATTGACCAACAGTGTCACACACAATAGAGCACACACACACACACACACACACACACACACACACACATACACACACACACTCACCAAGTGCAGGATTCTAGCCCCTACCTAACTACTTTATGATAATAGAGCAGTACACATTAACACTGCGTGCTATACACATTAGTAGATGTTTCCTTTCCACAGGTATATTTGTAGGATGGTGACATCATCAGATTTGACAAAGATAAGTATACCAGTTTTAAGGTGTTCTACTACTCTCCAAAACAGTTACTCCTCTCCAAGGAGATTACACATGCACACACTGTTGTCAAGTGCAGGATTCAAACCCCTACCTAACAAATTCATGATACTAGAGGAGTACGAATTAACATGACGTGCTATACACGTGACTGGAGTTCTCTTTTCCACAGGTATATTTGTAGGATGGTGACGTCATCAGACTTGTCAAAGATTAGCATATCACTTTTAAAGTGTTTTACTACTCTCCAAAAATGTTGCTCCTCTCCAAGGAGATAACACACAAACACACACACACTTGTTAAGTGCAGTATTCAAACCCCTAGCTAACTACTTTACGATACTACAGGAGTACACATTTACAAGACATGCTATACACATTACTGTGAGTTCTCTTTTCCACAGGTATATTTGTAGGATGGTGACATCATTAGACTAGACAAGGTGGGCTACATTGAAGGAATGTCTAAACACTTTGGCCATATGATCATCAAAGGAGAGTTTACTATCTACCTGTGTCCCAAGGGCCATAATGACTTTCTCCGTACATACTGGATTACCACCTATGTGGTAATTTGTGTGCACTTTGTTTTATCCAAAGGGGATGACTATGCATTCTTTGGCATTCTGCTTGAGGGCATTGTTTTGACACCAGGTATCTGTCTCTGTAAGACCCTTCTGGAGGATGTCTGTGCCAGCCATAGAGTCGATTATGGACCACAGTTAGCAGTCATCTGCAAACCTGTTCAGCCATACTCTTCCCGTGCTTGCCTGTACCTCTGAGCAGTATCTGCTGAACAGGTGGGGTCCCAGGACCAAGACCTGTGTGATGCCATTTGTGATTGGTTTAGAGTCGGACATGGCACCCGCAACCCTGAACATGTGTGTTTGATCTGTGAGTCAGTTGGCCACCCATCCTGTGACATAGCTGTTAATGTTCAAGCTGGTAAGCTTGTCCATGATGACAGAGTGAGGAATAGTGTAGAAAGTCCCTAGAGGAGTCCAGGTGGGCTGTGTGGACTACTTTCACCTCCATCTATGTCCTTGGTAACTGTTTCAAATAAGTCAACTAGGTTTAGGAGGCAGGATCTGCCTTTAACAAGGCCAAATTGGGTAGAGTCCAGTGTCTGGAGGTCCCCAATGTCTCTGTTTATGGGTTCCATGATAATTTGTCCATAGCTTTGTAGACCAGGCTGAGTAGACCTATAGGGCAATGGTTTCCAGGTTCTGTTGTGGCACCCCCTTTGTGGAGCTGGATGACTGTTGGTGTATGCCATTCTTTGGGTACTTAGCCTGTGGTACGATTGAGTCTGGACAGTGAATGTAGGTGAGGGTGTAGTTCCTTTTGGGGCTGGTGTAAGACACAGCCTGGGACACCATCCAGTCCCATTGATGCTGTGTTCTTAGATTTGGAGTGGGCTGTCTTTACCTGCATGTCCATGAAGTCTGGGGCTCTGCATTCTTCTGGGATGGACACAGGCCCTTTTGGGGGTGATGAGGGGGAGTTTGCACTGAACCTGTCCCCCAGGATGTAGGCAATGTAAGTTGTTTCAGTGTATTTCTTGCCAATTTTCAGTAGCTTACAGCATATTTTGAAGTTGCCACCTACATGTTTGGTATAGCTAACAAAGGCTTTGTGGATGTTATTCTTACATTCCTTGGCAATTTGTCTTTAGAAACTGGCTTTGGATTATTTTATGAGCAATCATTGTTTCTTCTTAATAATGATCAGTGATGCCTTTCCTTTTGTGAAGTTTGCTCTATCATGTGTTCATTTTCTCCTGCTGTTGTCTAACTTATTTATGGGCAACGACCACCAGACTGGTTTCTTATTTTTGGAGTAGTGCATCTTGGTTTTATTTGGGATGTCTCGATCATTGCATCCCTGTAGAAGCTCATAGGATGCACTTGTAAATGATTCGGCAGATTGTATAGCATTATCCTTTAGCAAGGGGGCTTTGGAACTTTCCACTTTGGTCTTGGGAAGTGTGCAGTTTGCTTTTGGAAATGTCTTCACAGTGGTTTCATTGACTGGGGGGGGGGGGGATGTGGCTGTCCAGTGTGATTACATTATGATCTGATATTACCAGCGAGCGGTTTATCTCTGTTGTGGTACACTGGTACCCCATGTTGGTGATAATCGGGTCCAGTATGTTGTCACCTCTAGTGGGCATGGTGACCAGCTGTTCCAGGGTGTTAGAGTTTTTAAACTCTAGGAAACATTGGTCAAAGAACGTTGTACACGAGTAATTCTCCCACTCAATGTTTGGGTAGTTGTAATCTCCTCATATAATGGTGTTTGATAGGACTTTTCTATTTCCCACTGTTCTCAGGAATACTGAGTGGGGTTCCTGAGACAAGGTAGGTGATCTGTAGCAGGCTACAATCTGATAAGCAGCTTTGCCTAATTTTAGTTGCACTTGCATGGCCTACAAGGCCTCATGTTGTGCCACTAACCTGAATGTGTGGGTATCCATAAGGTAAATTGATACACCTAACCAAGAAAAAAGCGATCTCCTCCTCAACCAAACTCCACAAAAGCAAAAAAAACCCGGAGCGGGGATGATGAAGGCTGAAACCAACCTTCCAAATTTGTATAAAAGATTAATTGGGATTAATTGATTCATCTGATGAAGTCCATTCAGGACGAAAAAGCTTAGATTGTGAAGGCGTTCATTTTAATATTTTTCTTGTTTGTGCTTGTGCGTACTTATTCTAGTGTCAAATAAAATTTGGAAGGTTGGTTTTAGCCTTCATTGTCCCCGCTCCGGGTTTTTTTTGCTTTTTTTTTGCTTTTGTAAATTGATACACCCCTTCCTTTGGTATTTCACTCATGGTTTTGGGTCCGAAGATCAGAGGGAATGTGAGTGTTTTACATGGAGCATGCCTAACAGGTCTGTGTTTGACATAGCTTTGTATGTTAGGCAGAGAACACCTCTGAGTAAGCGATATGCAAGGGAGTACGGCTAAAGCATTTTGAGAGGGTCTGTGTATGGCATGTATTTCAGGCCACTAATGCTCTTTGTGAGGTATTGCTGCAGGCTTTCCAGTTGGTGTAGTTGTCTTGTGAGGTACATAGCAAAAGGGGCGTTGTACTCTATTATGGTTCTAGTGAGTGATGAGTAGAGGGGAACAATGTCCTCTTCTATTCTGCATGAGACACCTTTTGTGATGAGGTGTGCCACATAGGAGGATTTCCTGACTACTGTGGGGATGTGATTATCACAGTTGAGTGAACTTTCCACCTGTGACCCAAGGTCTCTTGTCACTCTTTCAGTGTTAAGTATACTTATCGCCTATGTTGTTGTTCATGGCTACAGAGTTTTTAACAAAGGGGATGACAATGCACTTTTTGGCATTGAGCTTGAGCCCATGGCTTTGGCAACAGCCATCTTTCTCAGTGAGGCCCTTTTGTAGGATGTCCACATCCTTAGTGTTTACAATTATGGCTCCTAGTTTGCAGTCATCAGGACACTTCAGTAGCCACAGACCTTCCATGTTAAAGTTTACTTCAGGGAAGTAGATACTAAACAGGACAAGACCCAGGCCTGGACCCTGTGGTACTGCACTCGTCACTGGTCCAAAGTCATACATGGAGTCTGCTACTTTCACAGTGTGTGTTCTGTCAGTAAGCCTGTTGGCAGCCCATCTTGTGACATAGCAATTTATACCTTGTTTAGTGGGTTTATCTAAATTTACAGAGTGTGGGGTGGTGTTGTAAGTCGTGGCAGGATCTACATAGGCTGTGCGAACCACCTTACCCTTGTCTACAGTTCTGGTGACTGCTTCAATGTCATCTATCAGGTTTAGGAGACATGTTCTGCATTTTACAAACCCAACATGATTGTGCTCCAGGGTTTGGGGAATACAAATGTATTTTTTATAAGTTGTATGATGAAAAAATTCCATGGCCTTGAAGGGGCAGGCTCATCAGGCTAATGGGGTGCTAGTTCCTGGGGTCCATGGTGTCTCCACCCTTGTGTAGTTGGATAACCATTGCTGTGCACCATTCAGCTGGCACAAAGCCTGAGGTGTGGCTATGACTGAACATGGCACGTCGGTGTGGTGCCTGTTCATATTGTGGTTTGTGTAGAACACAGCCTGGGAAGTTATCTGTTCCCATGGCTGCTGTGATACTGGCTTTGGAGAGTGTTTTTTACCTATGCAGCCATGATGACAGCAACTTTGCAGTCTTCCATTATAGTGATGTGCTCTTTCATGGGTGAGAGGGGGGTAAAAGTTAACACTGATCCTATCTGCCAGGATGTTGGCAATATCAGTTGGGTCTGTATATTTAGAGCCATTGAGCTGTAACTCAGAACAGATCTAAGTGTTGCCATGACACGGACCTGTCTGTTGTGCAGAGATCTCCTGAGTAGACAGTATGCAACAGAGTACAGATTGGGTAAAATTCAGTCTTGTTGCATGGGGCAACTGTTTGAGGCCAGTAATCCTCTTGTTGAGGTACTTCAGTGGTCTTTCCAGCTGCTGACGGTGCCTAGTCAGATTCATCGCAAGTGTGTTGTGGTACTCTCTGACGGATCTGATGACTGATGAGTAGAGGGAACCTCTTTGACTTACATGCACAGACCTTGGCAGGTTGTGTGAACACATAGCATGATTGTCTGACCACTTTGTGAATGTGTTTCTGGAAGTAGAGATGACTAACCACATTTGTCCATAGATCCCTTATTATCACCTCCATATTTAGCCTACATGTGTGAGCATGCCCAGTATGACCTTTCAGTATGTTGTTGCCTGACATTTGCTTCATTTAAGTGTGTGAGCATACCCAGTATGACCTTTCAGTGTGATGCTGAATGAAATCCATTACATTTGTTTAAGTGTGTGAGCACGCCCACTATAGACATTTATACTATATGTGTGTGGAGAATCAAATTGTATTTTTACAGCAGGGCTCACCTTTGTGTCATAAATCAACAGGGATCATGCTGTACCTGCAGGGCTTCCATGAGACACTTTGCATATACTTATCAACATTTCTACATACAGTGGGGACAGCTATTCTTTGTACATTTCTACCCGGGGACACACCTGATTGTTACTGTGGGTGTACATAGGATGAGGGGTTCACCTGACACTTATACACATTTGCTAGGCCTGCACTGCTATGTAAGGTACTCCATTTCAGTCTGTACTGTTGCCTATCATACTCGCTTGAGGCATACTACTGTACTACAGATCTTAGCATCCACTGTCACGTATATTAGATTGCAACTTCATAGCCTACCCAACCCACATCACACCACCTAGCCTGCTGTTCTCTGTCTGCATAGGCCTGTGGGGGAGGTTACCCATATGCCTCTTTAGGGGCATGCTACAGCATTTCTTTGTGTTTGCATTAGTATACAATTGTCCTGCTGTGTCTGTGCCAGTGAAATGCTGTCATGGCTTAGTGGTTCAGTACTGTGACTATAGTGCAGAGTATCCTGGGTTCGAGCCCTGTCACTGCTTTTTATTTTCATTCTGGGCAGACCAGATTGCTTAAGGAACAGTAAAGCAGATATGAGCATGCTTACCTGACTTTGCTCAACTTTGCCCGACTTTGCCAGACCTTGCCCAACATTGCTCAACATTGCCAGACGTTGCGCTAGTTGGCGTGATAAATTTTCTTTACATATACTAATTAGTGGTAAAAGATGCCTAGCACTGCTTCATATTGCTTAAAACATGGCAATAATGCCTCAGGTGGTGCTGCAGGGCTGACTTTGTTGGATGCACATAGTACACTACCTATACATGTGTGAAAACAGTTAGTGTCAAGTTACGCATCCCTTTTATTTTATGTGCGAGTCAGAGAGAGGTATCATTTCCCGGGTTCCTACTGAGCCAGTGTATGTGCTATGCATTTCCTCTTTGCCAAGGCCAAAGCATACTGGGCACGACTCCTTCTGCCTACTGGGGCATGCTCAGGTTGTTCCTCCTCCGAGTCATGCTGTGCCTGTGCAGGCTGTGTCCAGGCACCGGAACCATGACTTGAGCATCCCAAACACATGCTCGATTACATTTCATGTTTGTGTGTGTGCCTCATTATGGAGTTCTTTTTCAGGTGTGTGTGCATTTCTGATGGGTGTCATCAGCCTTGGCTCCAGTGCGTATCCAGCATTCCCCACTAGCTGACCATTAGGGATGTCCCCATTGGCAAATGTCTGGTACAGCTGTGTCAGATGCCAGATATGGGAATCGTGGTAACTTCCAGGGCAGCCAGCACACACATTCAGTATTATGCCCTGGGCATCGCACATGACTTGGGAGTGGATGGATTGGAAGCCCTTGCGGTTGATGTAAGCCCTACACCACTCACTGGCTGGTGTTTTAATGTGTATGTGCGTGCAGTCAATTGTACCCGCTACCTCAGGGTATTCTGCTATTTGCTGGAAGAGATGCATATTGCTGGCCAATGCCTCACAGGAATTGGGGAAATATACATGATCACCGACATGTGCTGACATGGCATTCAGGAACTGGTGCAGTACCCTGGATGCTGATGCCTGCGAAATCCCCATCATATCACCAGTTGGTCTCTGGAAGGTACCTGTTGCTAGTATTCTTAGGCCAACACATACCTTGGTTTCCACTGGGATGGGTTCCCCTCTGTTGGATCTGTGTGTGAGGAGTGGCCTGCACAGCTCAACAATTTGCTGCAGGAGGTCTCTACCTACTCTATAGCGCTCCACTATCTCCAGCTCATGTAGCCCCTGGTAGGTTACCCTGGGTCTGTTCACTCTTCTCCGTCTCCTCACTGTGGTTTGCTCAGCAGTGTTCGCAATGGCACCACCCTCAGCATCTTGCATATGTTGCCTTATAATAGCAATGGCAGCCCCTAACATTGTTTTGTCTCAGTTAAGCTTTTTAAGTTTTCACTTCTTTTTGTAGACTGCAGTGTTGCAGTGTTTCTGAGAAAAACATGGGGGAATGTTGTTTGCAGAGCTTCAAGTGCTGGGCTAGGCTGGGCCAGTGTACTGCCTGTGTAATTGGCTGATTCTGATTGATTTCACCTGGCAGCTCTGCTAGTTCTCCTTGGTTAACTTCCTACTACTTATTTTCCTTCCTTTTCCCTTTCTGTTTCCACAGGGGGCAGCGCCGCGCAAACAAGCGCAAACAGGCGCGCACACAGGCTTACACAGGCTTAGGCATGTGCACATCTATGCACACAGGCTTAGACAGTCTTACACAGGCTTACACGGCTGCACACAGGCTTAGACGGGTTTACAGGTGCGTACATGCGTGCACACAGTGTAAACATCTTTACAAGAAATTTAAGTGATATCCACGGCGTCCACCTTCGGTTTCTGGGTTTCAGTTAAGATAACTGTAGACACGCCTCTTCCAGTCCTGAGTAACTCACAGCAAACACATGCCACTCTGCTCCAATAAGCTTACAATCTTTGATACATACCCCCTCATGATGTCACCTATCTTCTACTCTACTACTCCCCTAATCCTACACTTACACTCTAGGGACATGGTTCACATGGCAGGGAAAATTGGGATTCACTATCCTTATCCACATTTGCATAGGATTGCCTACTAATGCTTGGTTACATCTCTCAAACTGAGCTTCCCCCCTTAACAACCACTACTCAATAGCCATGTTGTCTTCAGCCTGCCATTCACCTGCATGGCAGAGGAATATTTTGAATAAAAGGCCTATTTTTGGCTTTTTTTTATTTTCTGTTTTTTCTAGTGCCGCACGTTTGTGCGGCGCTGCACTAAGCTTAAACATCGGAGATCGGGGAAAAAAAATATTTTTAATATTTTGCAACAGATAAAAATGCCAATGGCCTTATATTTGGCCATTGGCATGCTTCCTCAACTGGATGCATCCTTTATTTGAAGCTGTCATAGCTCCATTTTGCTATTTGCAGAACGGTACTCCGTTGCCAGCAGAGTACATTTCTGCAAATTACTCTTACTCGGACAGGTTAGTGTTTCCTGGATTGCAAATTTACCTCATTTGCATAGCTTTCAGCAGCAAATGAGGTCATTTGCATAACATAACACTGTCCATGCAAGAGTAGTTTTTGGAGCTCTCATGCATGCCCCTACCGGCTGTGACTGGATCGCTCGGCAGACATATTGGATGTCTGGAGTCTTACTCTACTCTTAGACTCTGTGCAAGCCTTCATGAATCTGGCCCGCTAATTATAATGTTGTTTTATAACTCAGGAAATAGACCCACTATCTATTTGTCATAGAACGTGATGTTTTTATAGTTCTAAAGGAAAAGTGCCACTTTCAGTTGGATTTTGCACACAAGTGTCAATGTATAATTCTGTGAAATTTTTGGTAAGATCTTGAAAAACTACAATAACATTTTATAAATATGTGTGAACATTGGGATTTTCCATATTTGCAGTGATAGGCTTGTATACTGCATTATGGCTGATTTCCATCAGGGGGTCGCATGTTACCTCTTTTTAGAATGGGGAATGCAATGTATTGGGAATATATGTGACTGCATTGTCATAGCTTTAAAAACTGAAAATCATATATTTCTCAAGGAAAAAGAATAATGTTGTCACTGAAAACCTATCATGACAAAAACTCCCTTTGCTGAGAGGCACATTGTGATGTGGTCAAATTCAAAAATTAACTAATAGGAAGGAAACATTTTGTTTTGAATTTTTGACTTCAAATGTATAACAATATATGAATTATGGAATGAGCTGAGCAACAGCATTTTTGTTTAAGGCAAAATAAGTTAAGATGTAATTGTGAGACCTGCCAGATAAGACTAGTCTTTGAAGATATTTGAATTTTCCATAGTACGCACTCTGTCTATCTTGTGTTCATAAGTCAGGTTGTTCTTGAATAGACTGTCTCTCATCTAAGTTTCATTCTACCCTCATCTGAGCATTGTAATCATCATTCTAATATAATATGGTATGGCCCTATTGTATGTAAATTACACTTCAGTTACACTACTTTTCATATATTCCCATCCACTAGTTACATACTGCATTATCAACAGCTTTAAAAGCTTTAACTACTCTTTCCACAAACTTTTAAAATCTTTGCCCTACCAACATTCCAGTTCCATCCCACAAAGGCAGTGGAAATAACTTTGGTAGGTACAATGTAGATTAGATAGATAGACAGACAGATAGAGAGATAAACAGACAGACTGGTCTGTAGAAGAGTTGGACAGGTGAACATGTGAGTAAGATAAAAATATTGCTGGACTTTGGATTTAGAAATGAGCAAGTTTGCAGAAAAGGCAGAAAAGTCACACTTTGGCTTCAGTGCAAACAAATACAAAGTATTACACTGAGGCCCCAGCGGCCCTGATAAGAATTATCCCCAGAGAGGACTATAACTGATGGCCACTGTTCATAGGTTCATAGGTTGGTACTAGGCTATTGGCCCTAAGGCCTATACAAGCCTAGCCATAACAATTCCCTGGCTATTTCTTCCCACACAATTTACTTCCCTGGACCCCTGTCTAGCAGGGTGACTGACGTGATCCCCGGGGTGAATGTCCTTTCTCCCATCCAATCGTCAAGGTTCCTTTTGAAGAGGGCCAAAGAGGCATTCAGCTTGACATGTATTGGCAGTCTATTCCAGACTCTGGGGAGTCTCTGGGTAAAGGAAGGGAACTAGAGATGTTGATTACATCTGGCATAGACCAAAGAGAGCAGTATGAGAGTGCAATTATAGCAGTGCAGAGTATGCACTAGTGGAGACATTCCAGAAACAAAGAGAAAGATTTTTTGAATATTACCTTGTTCTGATCACAACTGCATGGCCACCTGAAAGCCACATAAGGAAAAATGATATCAGGCTGCTGAAAGCAATCCACAGGAAAATTAACAGAATTATATGTGGGATGACATGGAAGGAAAATGCATAGAGGTTACATTAGTTGGAATGTTTTTCACATGAGACCAAATAAAACAGAGTCAACTTAATTTTGGTGCAAAAGATCATGTAAGGAAGACATAAATAGGTCACTGTGAACCAAAAGGACCGAGGCAGAATGAGCAGTTGAAAGATTCAAAGATTCAAGATTCAAAAAACGTTATTGTCATTTAGGAAACACAAGTGCTACTTAAATGAAATTTTGAGTATCAGCTCTTTTACAGGAGAAAACAAACACAAAAAAACCCCCAGACCTGATAGGTATTAAAGAATAAAGAATAACTATAGTACAAAACTAAGTATATAAGTAGCTGTTACATATGCTTGTACACTATTTATTGCATTGGACAGCATTGACAATTAAATAATGAACACATGAAAAAAAAAGTACACTATACACAGAGGTGAGATTGGGTGATATTGCACATAAGGAAGTGACTGGAATTGCACTTAATGAGACTATATTAATTTTAGTATGCAATAAATAAACAGAATTACTGTATGGAAAAAAAAAGACAGAATGAGAGTGTAACAGTCTATTATAGTTTTGATATATCCAGATTTATGTCTGCATTAGTGAATCTTATTATAGTTGGATAAAAAACTGTTCATGAATCTGGAGGTCCTGCAGCAGATACTCCATAACCTTCTACCAGAAGCAAGTTTAGTGAACTAACCATACGCTGGATAAGTGTCGCTCAGTATTTTGCGGGACCTATTTTTACATCTCGGTTCAAAGAGATTCAGTAAGGTACGAAGACTAGGCCCACAATCTTTTCTGCTGTTCTTATTATTCTTTGCAGCTTCTTCCTTTCAGCCATTGTGCTGTTACTGAACCAGACAGTGTAGCTGCTGGTCATAATGCTCTCAATGGCTCCTCTATAGAAGATAAGTAGAGCATTCAAAGAGAGCTTCACTTTTCTCAGCCTTCTTAGGAAGTGTAGTCATTGGTGAGCTTTTTTAATTACCTGGCCTGTGTTTGTACTCCAAGAACGATCCTCTGATATATGTACCTCCAGGAATTATGCAGTTTGGACTCTCTCTACTTCTTCACCATTGATCTTGAGGCATGGCAGAGATATTTCTGAAATCAATAATAATTTCTTTTGTTTTATTCACGTTCAGGTCCAAATTGTTATTATTGCACCATTCAATCAGGAAGTTAACGGGGAGTTGAGTTGCAGTAATAGATTGTAGGTATTAACTACTCTGGTATTTCCAAAGATACTTTTATTCAATGTCAAGATTCTGGCCCCATATAATACAATATAAAATGTGTGGTAGACACCTTCCACAGTGGCATTCAGGAAGGCATGGGACAGATGGAGAAAGTATACAAAGTATGTGGAAATAGAATGGCAGTAGAATGCTGTGGCATTTTTAAAAGTGCACATCGGATAAGTACATTGTCTCCATCTGCTATCAAGCAAATGTAATATAGTGTAATGATACTCATTTAAATCTTTAAGAATGACAAGGTAGTTTTCAGTGCATTTTCTGCCAAACCACTCTTAAGAATCAAAAGAGTGCCTTGGTTGACTATAAATACAAAGCAACTCATGTAACTTACATATAAAGCTTGGGGAGTCATGGCAACATCAAATCTCAAACATCCCAGCAACAATATAGACAGTTAAAGAACCATAACAAGTAATGCATAAAACAGGGCAAAAAAAGTTTATTATAGCAACACCCTAAATTCATCATCAAACAATATGAAAGACTTCTGGGGATCACTAAATGTTGATCCTGCACCCTCCTCACTTAACTGGTTTCATAGTTATCTCACTAATAGGTCTCAAGCAGTGAAATGGAAAGATTATTTCTCTATTTTACTTCACCTATCCTTTAGAGTTCCACAAGGCTCCATCCTAGGAATGGTCAAATCAAAGCAGCCAAAGAGGCCACTAGAGTACAGGATGCTGGTAACTCCACTCTAATATGTGCTGCTGGGGCACTACCCGTGTTCCAAAAACTCACCCATAGATCCTTCTTCTCCATACAAGCTTAGCTTGGCAACTCCTCCCAAATCCAAAAAAAAATCCATACAACTACTGCTCACTTCCAACTCTCTCTTTCTCTTCCCAAAAATCTACCTTTAATATACTGTCATCCAACAAGACCAATAAGGAACTGGTATGCTATACCAAACTATAGTTTGTGATTATAGGCACCCACTGAAATTTGATCTCCACCATCAGAAATCTATAAAGAACACACAGCAAAGCTAGGCTGCCTCTATAATGCAAAATAATACCTTACTAACTCTGCTAGACAAAACATTGCCATTTCTTTTCTACTCCCCTCCTAACCAATCCTAACCAAGCTGAAATTCTCTCTATCAGCCAAACTAGAACAATACTACAATAAAGTAGCCAAATTCACAACCAAACAACAATATAGATCACGTCACTTCCTCTCTCTAAAACAATTAAACTGGCTCAAACTAAATAATTATCCACTGTGCTCATAACTAATTACAGCATTCAAACTACTGCACAGCCCTGAAAAATTCACATTTCTTCTCTCCATCATTCAACCTTACAATAATAAGTGACCACTATGCTCCACTGACAAATCATTACTCCATAACTAAACTTAGCAATAATACAGGATACCCCCTATATTCACACTGCATTGCTAATAGATGGAATACCATCCCACTCCAGTTAAAGACAGTCTGCAACCTGAAAGACTTTAAACGCCAACTGAAGCAATAATTGACAGATAAATGGCTCTTCACCACCCTTGGTTAAACTGGTACTAATACAGCTAAATGAATTTATGCCATAACTTTCTTCTGCACAAAATTTTATGTACTATTATCACAACTATACCCTCCTGTAGCATCTCATTTCCTTTATCTCCCTTGTGCCTCCTTCCCTCCTTCTTTCATTGGGCTGGTGTTATTTTTATATTGTCTTCCTATGTTCAAACACTTTTATAGAGTAACAAATTTTCTTAAATAAATCCAGACAATTTATGAATATTGCTGATATTGCACTGCACATATCTCCCTGTATTTAAAAAAAAAGTTTCATGTGTGGTGGTGTGTGTATGTGTATGGCTGTGATTTAGATTTTCATTGTTGTGGGTTTTCAGTTATATGGATTTTCGGCTATACAGTCTAGAGATACTGAAATTCGATATTTCAGTATTTTGAGATTGTATAGTGAATCTATATATATATATATATATATATATATATATATATATATATATATATATATATATATGTAGACACATTCATATACATCCATGTGTTTGTATTCTATGCTGTGTTTGTGTGTGTTTTGTTGTTTGTAGTGTAGTTAGGTAAATGTATGTGTGTTTGTTTGTGTGGTGGTGTGTGTATGTGTATGGCTGCGAGTTCAGAGTAACGGTGAGTGTGGAAGAGAGGTGAAGAAGAGAGTACAGGCAGGATGGAGTGGGTGGAGAAGAGTGTCAGGAGTGATTTGTGACAGACGAGTACCTGTAAGAGTGAAAGGGAAGGTCTACAAGAGGGTAGTGAGACCAGCTATGTTATTTGGGTTGGAGACAGTGGCATTGACAAAAAGGCAGGAGTTTGAGCTGGATGTGGCAGAATTAAAGATGTTAAGATTTGCACTGGGTGTGATGAGAGTGGACAGGATTAGGAATAAGTATATTAGAGGGTCAGCCCAGGTTGGAAGGTTTGGAGACAAAGCCAGAGAGGCACAATTACATTTGGTTTGGACATGTGCTGAGGAGGGATGCTGAGTATAATGGGAAAAAGATGCTAAGGATGAAGCTACCAGGTAACAGGAAAAGAGGAAGGCCTAAGATAAGGTTTATTAATGTGGTGAGAGAGGACATGGCGGTGGTTGGTGTGACAGAGCAAGATGCAGAGGACAGGAAGAAATGGAAACAGGTGATTTGCTGTGGCGACACTTAATGGGAACAGCCGAAAGATGATGATGATGACACATTCATATACATACATATATGAGCCTGGTCTTCACAGAGATTTGTCCTCAAAAGTTTGTAAGACTGACTGGAATGTAGTTGTGTTAACATTTGTATGTCAGGTCAAACTGAAATCAGAATGGTCAACAAATTGACAGTTTGCAGAAATTTCAAAACTTTTACTTAATAATAAAAAGAGAAACATTTTTTTTCTGAGTAACAAATGTATAAGATATTAAAAGATGACTACATGAGGTTACTTGTGACTTCAAGCCTAAGTAAACATGTAGCTATGAAAAAAATCTTTCCCCAGGATTTACACAAGCTTACACAGAGCTAATCTCTGTGTAAGCATAATGGCATGGCTCGAACATGGAGTTTGGAGCCTGTGTCATCCAATAAACAAGGCTGGGCTTGTGCACAAGCCTTCTAGCACTATTCTGGCATGGACATGATATAATAATGCAAATCACCTCATTTGCTGGTGAAAACCATGCAAATGAGGTGAATTTGTGATCCAGCAAGCAGACAGGCATCCGTGTTGGAGCCGTTTCTGCAGCAGAAATGTATGCGGTTAGTAACCACGTACATTTCTGCAAATATCAAAACATAGGCATGACAGCTCAAAGTAAAGCATGTATTATGTTTATTATGCATGCCAGTGGTCAAAACTATGGCCATTGGCATGCCAAAGTGTTTTAAAATTGCAAAACTCAAAAGTTTTTTTTGGCCAATTTTAGCCATTTAAGCGGAGCGCAGTGGCACGCAAATGCGATTGTGCAGAAAATAAAAAAAAAAATCAGTAAAAAGTCAATTAAATTTGAAACATGAATTTTGCCATTATACTAGGCAGCATGCACACTCATAACAATAACAAGTAACAGTGGTTGCTAAGGACATAGGCTTCAGTGGAGTGGTGTAACAGGGTATAAGCCAGTAGGGCTATGTAAGTAAGCTAAATATATTGAATAGCAAAATGTGAGACCATGTCTGGGGGTACCTAACTGTGTAGGAGCTATAATGCAGTGGTGTAAATGGGAGAAGCAGTTGACATAAAAAGGGTGTGTGTCATGCTTGGTGTAGGCATATTGGAGCTCCACAGCTCCTAGTTGCACTCAGCTAAGCACAGCTAAGCAAGGGGGGTGTCTGAGGATGCTTAGCTGTGCTTAGCTGGTTCAAGAAATGATGAGCATGTTTGTGTCCAGGGGAGGGCCTTTTCTGCTCAGCAATGTTTACACTTGCTAAAACAGTTTGTGTGGTGGGCCCCAGGGCTTAAACACAGTGGATATAGGAAAAAAAAGGAAATAGCAGAATAAAGAAAATGAACTACAAATTACTAATATGGACTCTGCCACTCACAGTGGCCCATTCAAACCCCTCAGTAATATTGCTGGCAGATGGAATGTATCATAGTCAGCCAATCACACAGGCAGCATGTGTAGCACACCAGTATATAGTATGCAAACATCTTGCAGTCTGTTTTTTTCCACAAACTCTGCAGCATTGATGTATACACTTGGTAATTTTAACTGACAAAATGATCGGGGATGCATCTACTTTGCTACATCTGTATTGTGCTACAGACTGAGAGCAGTGATGAGGATAATGCTGACAACTGGCCCAGAACAAGGAGGAGAAGAGTGTTCAGACCCAAGGTAACCTTCCAGGGGCTACATGATCTGGAGATACTAGAGTGTTACAGGGTGGACAGGGACATACTTCAGCAACTCACTGAATTCTGCTGGCCTCACTTCAGACCCAAACACAACAGAGAGGAACCCATCCCAGCTGAGACCAAGCTATGTGTAGCCTTAAGAATACTAGCTACAGGTACTTTCCAATGACTTACTGGGGACATCATGGGGGTCTCACAGGCATCTGCATCCAGGATACTCCACCAGTTCCTGGATGCCAGGCTACGACATGCTGGTGAGCACATGTATTTCCCCAGCACCCATGAGGAGAAGACCGGCAATATGTGTCTCATCCACCATGTAGCAGACTACCCAGAGGTACTGGGTGCCATAGACTGCACTCATGTCCACATCAAAGCACCACCCAGTGACGACGGTAGAGTGTATGTCAACTGCAAGGGCTATCACTCCATCACCTGCCAGGTCATGTGCAATGCCCAGGGCATTATCATGAATGTGTGTGCTGGCAGGCCTGGTAACTATCATAACTCTCACATGTGGCATGCCTCACAGCTGTACCAGGCATTTGCCAGGGGGGGACATCCAGAATAACCATCTTGTGGGGGATGCTGGCTATGCACTGGAACCGTGGATGATGACACCCATCAGAAATGCATGCACACCCACTGAAGAATGCCGTAATGAGGCACACATACAAACTAGAAACATTTAGAGCATGTGTTTGGGATGCACAAGTCACAGTTCCACTGCCTTGCAGTACTCACTAGTCATATGTGCACACGTGTTCATAGTATATGCCATCCTACACAATATGATCCTGTGGAAACAGCTGTGGCAGGAACATCACAAGGGAAAGGGGCACACAACTACCCACCATTGCTAAGGTCACCACAGGCACAGGGAGACTTGGAGGAGGAACCTCCTTGTAGGCAGACTTAGTCATGCTCAGTATGTCCTGGCCTTGGCAAAGAGGCAATGCATAGCACATACATTGACATCCTAGGGACCGAGGGACTGACACCTCTCTCGAATCACACACACAGTAAAATGAATGCCACACACATCATACTACCTGTACCTTATCATGTATAGGCTGTGTACTGCATGCATCTGACATAGTCAGCCCTCAAGCACTCTCCTCACAACTGCTGCAGGCACAATGTAAGTCACGCTTCTTAACAATAGATGAATGCAGTAATATGTTTTGCTAGCATATCTAAGGTATTGCTGCATGTATGCAAGGGAATGGGGTAGCCTACAGGGATAGCAGCAGACACTCGACAGCTATGTGGGACAACAGGAAATATCTGCCCAATACTGGCTTCCACAGAGTATGCAGTAGTCCCCTAGATGACAAAACTCACTGCAGTGTATGTACGGGACAAACTGGGGGGTGGTCATAGGTCACATGCATGGATATCAATGTTGAGGTCCCATACTCACCCCTCAGCCTCTCCCAGCAAGTCAGCCATAGAAAACCGTAAAGAAATGTCTGGCAAAGGTCCACAAATAGGGACAATGATGAAATAGTCATCTTACTGACTTACACTGTGATATCACAGTATGTCTTACAGTTGCACAAAGTATCTGAAGGGTAGAAAGTCTGAAACTCAAATGTCTGCCAATACATTCTAACCTTTGGTCTTTATTGCTATGCCATTATTCTCCAAGACAGGCACAACACTATGCTAAATGGAACCAAAAAGTAAAGCCAACATCTGCACAGTCTGTGCAAATGTGTACAGTTGACAGGTATGCTCCCCTACACACCCATGTCCCCATACAAATGCAGTAACATATATGTTTGTAGTGTAATAGCAGCAGCACACCACATTCACAGGGCTGAACAGCCCCCTACCCCACTGGAAGAACAGGCACCAATGTCCAAATATGCACAAAAGTACTATAACAGCATATATATATATATATATATATATATATATATATATATATATATATATATATATATGTACATATATATATATATATATATATATATATATATATATATATATATATATATATATATATATATATATATATATATATATATATATATATATATATATATATATATATGTACATATATATATATATATATATATATATGTATGTATATGTACATATATATATATATATATATATATATATACATATATATATATATATATATATATATATATATATATATATATATATGTATAGATACATGGAATCAGGAATACCTGACAGGACAACATCATCATCTGCAAGGGAGAGTAAACCATTTTGCAAACGTCTGCAATAAAGTCACTATATAACAAAAGGACTAACAGGGAGCAGCGCATCACTGCCCTCGCAAAGCCTCTGCCCCATCAGGAAAGCAGGACATCCCCAGTACCTGACCACCCAACCCTTATCACTAGGGAACAGGGCATCACTGCCCTCTCAAAGCCAAGAAGACAGCCTCCATGGGACCTAAATACATCCCAGGTTGCAACCTACATGAACCCAGGCATGAACTGGCAGCATCATTACATGCCCTACACAACCAGAGCCTGAGTACTGCGTTTGTCACAGCCGAGTGCTGGACAGCCACTGTCATCACTGTAGACCAAGGTGGAGTATTCACTGATCCAGGAAATTAAAGACCCATCAGCCTAACTAGCCTGATCTGCAAGACCATGCAATGGATCATCATGAACCTGATTAACAGGGACATTGGAAAATTCCAAATACTTGACTCCAGACAGTCTGCCTTTCTCAAGGGGAGGTATGTCAGTGAACTCTGGATGACTTCCCTGAGACAGCCAACAAAGGCATGGATGAGGGAAAGATTGTACACTCTGGACACCTTGACTTGGCCAAAGCCTTACACACTACTCCTCACTTGGCCATAGTATGTAAACTCTGTCAACTAGGCAGCAATCCATATGCTACCAGATGGGTAGCAAACTGGTTCATTGATTCATTGATAGAACCCACATGATCATAATAGGGGTAGCCAACTCAAGCAGTACACCCATAATGAATGGCATATCACAGGGATCGGTCTGGGGGCCTCTGGTATACAGGATATACTTCCCTGAGGTGCATGCCAAAAACACTGGCCTATGGCTGACCAAGTTGGCAGATGACTGCAAGCTGGGAGTAGTCATCAATACCCAAATTGATGTGGACGTCCTAGAACAGGGTCTCACCAAAACAAATGACTGCTGCCAGAAACATGGCCTCAAGCTGAATGCCTGAAGATGCATCATCATCGCCTTTGGGGAGACTGACATCCCCACATATTATCACATTAACAACAATGTCCTACATACACAATCAGTACTGAGGCATTTGGCCACCCAGTTGAGACCAACCTGAGTTCTGAGCACCATTTTGCTCCCATTGTACAGAAAGCTTCATAGATGGGCCAACTCAAATGTAATGGTATCTCATCCAGGGATAAAGAGGTCATAAGACCCATGTGTTCCAAACTTATAAGGCCAATTATTTTGTACAACGCCCCCTTCGGCATGTACCTCACAAAGCAGATGCAGTACCTGGAGAGATGACAGAGGTTCCTCAACATGAGATTCCAGGACCCCAAACACCTACTTTACACAGATAGGCTAACAGCACTGTCCCTCTACTCACTTCCATACAGACTTTTCAGGGGTGACCTCTGTCTGGCCTACAAACCAATCCAGAATCTGGCTTGATAGGACTGTTGCACATCTGGAAGATAAGACCCACTTGAGCAACCTGCAGGTGCACCATCAACCGTAATTGTGATATCAGTAGGGATTTTTGTTGTGACAGATACATGTTCCACAGGGTCTCCCATCTATGGACTACACTCCCTGTCCACATCAAGCCAAGTTCCTCAATACACCTTGTGAAGTGCTTCCTGTATAAGTGCATGGGAAACAGATAATGCAGTCCAATGATTCCATCTGTGTCCCTGCTGGACAGAGGCTCTGGGTGCTGACATGCCTTAGCATAGGCTACACTCTCACCTGTGAGGGTTATAAGGGCTTCAGGTCCAATAGCCTAGTAATCTCATATCAATCTATCAACCTATAAGCAAATGTCTTGTCAGTGGATCACCACATTACTCTGGACTGCTCTGCCATGGACATAGCTGGTAATCACAGTGCTATGTGGAATAATCCACACATATAATGGACATCTCTTCTCATTAGAATGCACTCTGTACCCACACCAGGATATGGCTTTTCAGTTAAGAAGAATGCCACACAAACAGGAGATCCCCATCCAGTATATCACTGAGGTACTGGAATGTTTACACAGCTTCATCAGCCAATTGACTGTAGCCGCACCTCTCAACCAGCCAAATTGGGCAAGAATGTCTATAGTTTGGCTCACAATTGTGGTCTGTGCATCATACGTCTTGTATTTATTTATTTATTTATTTATTTATTTATTTGCAGTTGGTTTACCAGGATAGTCCATTGGGTCAAGAGAACCCGTTTTCAATGGAGTCCTGGGGAGAAAAGCTCCACAAAGCAATACAAAGTATGTACAAACAGTGTCATGATAAATACAGTAGTACATGATATAAAACATATGAGTTGAGTCTTTTAGGAAACAACAAATAATACTCAAAATATTTAAAAAATATAAACTTGATCTTTAGCAGTTCAAACAATACTATTTAGAGAGAAGTGATGTTGCTTTACACAATCAGAGTGGTTGATTTGTAAGGAACAAGCTTATAAGGTAAAATCAGGTATCATGAGTGTGAAGGAAGATGTGGATATCATATTTTATGAGGGGTGAGAGCAGGAGCATTCCCCTTTGGCCTTTTATGAGGGGTGGGAGCAAGAGCATTCCCACTGGGACCTTAGATGCATATGAAAGGATTTTTTAAACATGTTATGATTGAGAGTAGTGCGAATCGATGGTGGGAGTGAGTTCCAGAGGCGAGCTAGGTTAAAGGATAGTAAGTTTTTGCCAGGTGGACGAGTTGGTTTGTATACTTCTAATAGGTTTTGATTGTTAGACCTTAAAGCCCTGTTGGGTAGGTGCATACGGAAGGCAGAGGACAGGGAGGGACAGAGAGATGGGTTGAGTATGAGCTTGTGGGCTAGAGTTAACTGAGTGTAGTTGAGTTGATTTGGTAACTCAAGCCAGTTTAGTTTTTGGAGAGAGGTGCAGTGGTGGGTGGAGGACCTGTGGCCATTTGTGAATTTAGCGATTTTATTATAGCATGAAGAAAGTTGTTTTTTTAGAGAGGACTGAAGATTGGTTAGCAGAGGAGCTCCATAGAGAAGGGAGGGGATTAGAAAAGAAGAGGAGAGAGAGCTTTTAGAGGAGCGTGTAAGGAATTGATTTTGAC
Organism: Protopterus annectens; assembly: GCF_019279795.1. NCBI lineage: Eukaryota > Metazoa > Chordata > Ceratodontiformes > Protopteridae > Protopterus > Protopterus annectens. The sequence goes on along the minus strand of NC_056734.1, from coordinate 903,383,222 downwards.
GATAGAGCATGCCTAGTTTTTGATGGGTTTTTTTGATATTTAGTTGTAGATGGGAGTTGAAGTTAAACTGGTTATCAATTTGGACACCAAGTAGCTTGGTTTCAGACACCAGTTCCAAGGATGAGTTATTTTTGCTAGTAATGGAGAATGTATTTGTATCGAAAGGGGTAGTTTTTGAGGGGGTAAATACCATTAGTTTTGTTTTGGAGGCATTGAGAGCTAGGTGGTTTATTTTCATCCAGTGTTCAGTAATTGAAAAAGCTTCTTGTGTATACTTGAAATATTGTGATATGTTGCCCATATATCTGTCTATGTATCACACACAACAGATGCAGATATAGCACATATGGGTCAAATATTTCACAAGTAAATCACTGATGATCTGAGGATTTCTGTCAGTAAGTAATGACACAATATATGTCAGTGTCTGTCATCATCTATGTCAGAAGATGTCTGCTAAAACAAACCATATTACTCTAGCAACTTTCTACATTAATAAGAGCAATATTTACAGCATTTCCCTATGTTTGGGCCATTGTCCCACCATTTTGGCAGGCTATCTCCAGATTTCTTGAACTAACAGGTTGATAGGTATGACTGTAGCACACAAAACCCTGGACTGGAGTACAACTATCTCTGGAATAGAGTCACACTCTTACTATAGAAGGTCATACTGGGCATGCTCATACACTTAGAGAATTACAGCCCATGTCTAAACCTGCATCAGGGTATATAACTGTATTGTGCATATATGTCTTTGCATACAGACAGCTATGTACACCTTAACTGTCTCTGCCCACACCCGTCCGACAGGATTACCCTCAGCTAGCTGTAGGTGACCCATATGTGCTATATCTGCATCTGTTGTGTGTGATACATAGACAGATATATGGGCAACATATCACAATATTTCAAGTATACACACACACATAGACATGGGGAAGAGAGAGATAGAGACAGTGATAGAGAGAGTATACACACACACATAGACATGGGGAAGAGAGAGATAGAGACAGAGAGAGAGAGAGAGAGAGAGAGAGAAGCAAGGAGACACACACACACAGAGTGAGTCATAGACAGGGCTAATCTGAAAGGCATAGAGTGATGTCCTGCTGTGGACAGTTGCATACTAGTTGAAATCAGTCACATGTACCAGAATGAAGGTGAGCCCCATTATATAATAGTACTGAGGTAGGGGGTTGTAATATAACATCACCCACCTGTGTGTGTGTGTGTGTGTGTGTGTGTGTGTGTGTGTGTGTGTGTGTGTGTGTGTTTGTAGGTTAAAGTATTATAAGGCCTTTCCCACTTAATACACATCCAAAGGCCCTACTGTACAGGATCTGCTGATGTCATTCACCTTAGAAGTACATTTGGACACTTGTCAGCCCTATAAGCTTTGTAGTGTATGTGATAACTGTGTAACCCTATTATACAAATAACTAGATAGATGTGGGTTATAATCTCAGTCATGGGAAATGTAAGTGTGTGTGTGTGTGTGTGTGTGTGTGTGTGTGTGTGTGTGTGTGTGTGTGTGTGTGTGTGTGTGTTTGTATATTAAAGATTTTAGGCCATTCCCACCCAGTATACTGCCCATTGCCCTACTTTACAAGAGCTGGCCCTATAAACTCTGTGGCACATGTACTAACTGTGTAACACTATAATACAAATAACTAAATATGTAGGGGTTCTAATCTCATTCCTGGCAAATGTAAGTGTGTGTGTGTTTGTAGGCTGAAGATTTTTAGGCCATACCCACCCAGTACACTGCCCATTGCTATACTTTACAAGGGCTGCTGATGTCATTCACCTTAAAAGTGCCTCTGGACAGCCTTCAACACTATAAGCTCTGTGGCATGTGCAATAACTGTGTAATACTGTAGTACAAATAACTAGATAGGCAGGGGTTGTAATATCAGTTCTGGCTATTATATGTCTGCTTATGAGTGTGTATGTTTGTAGGTTAAAGTATTTTGAGGCTTTTCCCAACTAGTACACTTCACATTGCCCTACTTTACAAGGGCTGCTGATGGCATTCATCTTAGAAGTACCTTTGGAGAACCCTCAGCCCTATAAGCTCCATGGCACATGCAGTAACTATGTAACACTGTAGCATAAATAACTAGATAGGTAGGGGTTCCAATCTCAGTTTTGGCTAATATGTGTGTGCAAGTGTCATTCACCTTAGAAGTACCTTTGGACAGCCTCAGCCTGGTAAGCTCTGTGGCATGTGTGATAACTGCCTAATACTGTAGTATAAATAATTAGATGTGTAGGGGTTCTAAACTCCATACTGGTGACTGTGATAGTGTGCGTGTTTGGGTGAGAACCATATCCTCTGGGGGTGGGTTATACCATTTTGAGGTATGTTCCACACAGTGCACTTCCCATTGCCCTACTTTACATGGGCCATTGATGTCATTCACCTTAGATGTACCTTTGGACAGCCCTCAGCCCTATAAGCTTCCATGGTGTGTACGTTAATTATATAACAGTATAATACAAATAACTTGATAGGCATGGGTTTTAATCTCAGTTCTGAAAAATGTATGTGTGTGTATAAGTGTTTGTAAGTGTGTATGTTTGTAGATTAAAGTATTTTGAGGCCTTTCCCAACCAGTACACTTCCCATTGCCATACTTTACAAGGGCTGCTGATGTCATTCACCTTAGAAGTACCTTTGGACATCTCTCAGCCCAGTAAGCTCTGTAGCATGTGTGATAACTGCGTAACACTGTAGTACACATAACCAGATAGGTTGGGTTTTAAACTCCATACTGGTGACTGTGATAGTGTGTGTGTTTGGGTGAGAACCATATTCTCTGGGGGGGGGCGTTATACCATTTTGAGGTGTGTTTCACACAGTACATTTCCTATTGCCCTACTTTACAAGGATCACTGATGTCATTCACTTTAAAAGTATCTTTGGACAGCCCTATAAGCTCCATGGTGCATGTGATAATTATATAACAGTGTAATACAAATAACTAGATAGGCAGGGATTCTAATCTCAATTCTGGCAAATGTATGTGCGTGTGTGTGTGCATAAGTGTTTGTAAGTGTGTATGCTTGTAGATTAAAGTATTTTGAGGCCTTTCACTCCCAGTGCATTTCTGATTGCCATACTTTACAACGGCTGCTGATGTCATTCACCTTAGAAGTACTTTTGGACAATCCTCAGCTCTATAAGCTCTGTGGCATGTGCAATAACGGCATAACACTATAGTACAAATAACTAGATAGGTAGGGGTTCTAAACTCAAAACTGGCAACAGTGATACTGTGTGCGTGTGTGAGAACCATATCCTGTGTGCGTGTTTGGGTGAGAACCATATCCTTTAGGAGGGGTAGGTTATACCATTTTGAAGGTGTGTTCCACCCAGTACACTTCCCATTGCTCTACTTTACAAGGTCTGCTGATGTCATTCACCTTAGAAGTACCTTTGAATAGACATCAGCCTTATAAGCTCCATGGCACATGCAATAATTATGTAAAAGTAAAATATAACTAACTAAATAGGCAGGGGTTCAAATCTCAGTTCTGGCAAATGTGTGTTTGTATGTTTGTAAGTGTGTATGCTTGTAGATTAAAGTATGTTGAGGCCTTTCCCAGCCAGTACACTTCTCATTGCCATACTTTACAAGGGCTGCTGATGTAATTCACTTAGAAGTACCTTTGGACAGCCCTCAGTCCTATAACCTCTGTGGCATGTATGATAATTGTGTAACACTGTAGTATAAATAACTTGATAGGTAGGGGCTCTAAATTCAATACTGGCAAATGTGATATTGTAGGTGTGTGAACAAACCATATCCTCTATGTGAGTGTTTTGGTGGGGACCATATCCCTTGGGGTGTGGGTTATACCATTTTGAGGCATGTCCCACCCAGTACACTTCTCATTGCCTTACTTTACAAGGCCCACTGATGTAATTCACCTTAGAAGTACCTGTATACATGTTTCAGCCCTATAAGCTCTGTGGCACATGCAATAATGGAGTAATGCTGTAATACAAAATTTTGATAGGTAGGGGTTCTAATCTCAATACTGACAATTATAGTACTGTTTGTGTCTAACATGTATCCCCTGTGGCTGTTGTTTGTGTTGGTTATACCATTTTAAGGCCTGTTGACCAGCTCTCCATGGAATTACTTTAAAGAGCCAATGAATGGCACCTGCCTTACATGCACCATGTCAATCTATACAGCCCATACCAGTTGTCTGTACACATGTATATGAAATATCCAGATGTTTACAACCCATATGATGTCTGTGTCCCCTACCAATGGTCACTTATGAGAAATCATTGCCAAATATGTCACAGTTACTGTAGTGACAGACATGCCATTATCAGACTTTATACCTGTCTGAAACATCATGCTGATACAAAGTCTGTATCACTTGTCCAGGTTTTTAAGAGCAATATATGATACCAGTCATTATTTTGGGTGGTTTATCCAACCAGCCATGAAGTAATTCCCAAGATTACTTGCTGTAAGAGTTAATAAGTTATGTCCCAGGCATATAATCTCTGGGATGCTTGTAATGTGTCCACAGCACTATATCCCTGTGGCTGTCTTTACTGTGTGTATGCGATGCTTATACCATTTTGCACGCCTCTTTCACCCTGCTAAGTCCTCCATTGCCAACCTAGTTTCAACCCCTACAGATGTCATCCACCTTACAAGCACAGTTACATAGTTTCTAACACAAAGGCACTGTAGTGCATGCAATATTCACATCACTGTGTATTGTACATAAACAGATAGGTAGGTCATCTAATATGAGAAGTGTCAACTCTGTGTGCATGTGTGTTCCAATGCATTTCCCCATGCATCAGTGTGTGTGTGTGTGTGTGTGTGTGTGTGTGTGTGTTTCAGATGGCTCTACTATGTTAAGGGCCTTTGAGCCCAACAATAGCAATCCTAACAGCCCCTGCAGTTGTCACCCACTTGAATAGTAGCGGCAGACACTGCAACACTGCATTAGCATTGTGGTGTTTGTGTTATGTATCTAGCACTATCATTTGTAAAACTGGGAAGGTAGAGGTTGTGCTCAGCCCTTCAACAGCTGCCCTGTGTACAAGACTATGACTCTGTGTGCACTATGAGCACAAGAGGCCAGACTTGCATATGAGATAGCATGCACACATGCTGATGATTGTCAGGTTATGCTAACACAGGCTGATATGTGTCAGGTTTACACTCTCCAAATCTGTCAAACACAGTACCATGCATACCCTCATCAACTGCATCAAGGTTGAGTGGATGGGAAAGAAATTGCAGAGGCAGCAAGTGTGATAGGTGAATATGTTGGGGTTAAAGTAATGGCTAGGCTTGTGAGGGGATCTAGTGCCAGTACTCAAGTAACCTCCTCTGTATGCATGAAACTGTGGTACTACAGAACACCCAGGTGACATGTATGAAGGCTAGCTGGCAGTGTAAAGGGGTATGCATGCAAAGTCACACTGTCTGCTCCCATTGTCCCTCACACACTGTTGCATGCATAAACACCTAGTAAACATGGATGTATACAGCTGTACCTTGGCTATTAAAAGGTCACTGTGTTTTCACTCTGCCAGAAATCATTGGTAATGTCAGCAGGCCCAAAGCCTGCAGACCCACAGACACCTGGAACACAGAATACAGTATGTGAGACTACAGTCAGTCAGAAGTACTAACAGCAATAATGCATCACGGCTAAAAAGGTATGTACACATCAGTGTGTATCCATAACAATTGCCAGCAGACAGCACCTTACACGGCATTATATTACTACACTGTACTATATTCACCCTGTGCATCAGACCCATATTAGCATGTCCCTGCATCCATGGTATGGATAACAGGGATGTGGCACAGGTATCATCACATGCACAGGGTGTGTTGTGGATTTGCCAGAGGCCTAGGCTGGGCCATACGGTTGACATTGTGTGTGTGTGTGTGTGTGTGTGTGTGTGTGTGTGTGTGTGTGTGTGTGTGTGTGTGTGTCTGGATGGGTGGTGTTCAACTGGGCCATACAGAGGAGCTGTGTTTGTCTGGTAGTAACCTGCCTGTGATAGAGATGTGTGTTTGTATGTACACAGGCAAGCCATGTGGTTGCCCTACACAGGGATATGTTTGACAGTCATGGAATGTACATGGCAGGATGTACAGTTCACTGTCTCTGGCCATGGACATGGGAACTGGTTCTGCCAGGAGTCTCACTGGCACCACCAGGCCCAAGGTCAGATGCAGTACTACTCCGTGATGGTGGCTGCTGTCTGCTGGATATGTGTTCCATACAGGACCGGCCAGGACCACGTGCCCATGGCCTGTTCCTTTGTGGTGTGGACAGCACCCTCCCTTCAGTAGTGCTGGTGGTACTGCCACTGCTTATTATAGAGTACAGCACCCCTTTTGGTATGTACCTCACAAGACATCTTTAACAACTGGAGAGGCCACAGAAATACATCATAAAGAGGATTACTGGCCTCAAACAGATGCCCTATGCAGACCGTCTCAAAAAACTCCAGATTTACTCCATCGCATATCGCCTACTCAGAGGTGATCTCTGCCTAACATACAAAGCTATGTCAAATCCAGAGCTGTTGGACATGTTCCACTTAAAGAAATCCCAATCCCTCTTAGCTGTACGTTGTAGCGACCTAAACCTTATCACCACAATAAACAGAACATGCTGGAGGGATAGATTCCTGTCCCAGAGACTTCCCTTACTCTGGAACAGACTACCTATCTATGTCAAACAGAGCTCGTGATTAGCACTCTTCAAGAAAAATCTTGATGATTGGATGGGAAATAGGAAATTCACCCCGGGAATCACTTCTGTGGCTCTGCTTGACAGGGGCACAGGAAAATAATTTTCTTGGGTGGCAAAAGCCAGGTTACCTTTTTGGCTATGCTTATATAGGCCCTAGGGCCAATAGCTTAGTACCTACCTATGAAGCTATGAACCTATGAACTACAAAAGTGTGAATATGCACAATCACGTGGACTCTCAGCTGATCTTGCTGCTGATCTATGTCCATGTGGCCGACGCACTACTCCCACCACATGTTCAAGCACAGACATTGCCCGGTTGAGCAATGACAATGTCTCACCCCACCATCTTTCCACAACATCAGCATAATAACATATGGCAGCACCAAGGCCATGGAGGTTGTCATGCATGGTAGGGAGTGTTGAGTTCATGACCCTGAACATCTGTCTGGTGTTGCATTAAGAATGTGCCTGTGCCTCTATGACAGACTGAAACATGTGTCTGGTGACACCTGCTGTGACACTTGCGACAGGGGATTGGTGGACAACAGAACTCCTTTGAGCACCCCTGTCCATCTGCCTGTGTGGGACCTCACGTGCTCTCTGGCTATGGCTAGTGTCTACACTCACACTTGCCATAGTCACCACACTAGCCTGTTCCATGCCACCACCCTCCAACTGTCCATTATCTGTGGCTGCCGGGGACTGGGTATGTGTAGGCATACTGACTGTGTTCGGGGACATTGTGGGTGAAAGTGAGTTGCCAACTAATGGCACAGATTCAGCCCTGACAACACCACCTGTGCCTCTCTATGACCACAATCATCATCAGAGTCTGCTAAGACACTGACATCAGGTTGTGAGGGGGAGAGACCCCAACTCCATGTTCACCTGTGAGAGGAAAACAACATATGTAAATTAATACCTGCATTATAATGTTTGCTGATATACACACACACATACACACACACACACACACACACACACACACACACACACACACACACACACACACACACACACACACACACACACAGCCTCCACCAGGTGAATGACCTGGACTGGCGTTGCTGGCCGTTTGGATGTGTGTCACACACATTCACCCTGTGGGGGAATGGGCACCCTGTCCACATCAGGCAGAGTAGCTACCTACACCTTTGTAAGTGTAACACTGTCATCTAGATGATTAACAGCACATACACCCTTGGCATGCCACCTGTATCCCTCTTGGATGGGGACATCAGCTGCTCCCTTGCATACACATGGGCTAACATGTGGCCTAGGGATATGGCTGCTCATGGCCGACAACCTTGTAACCTGGTATGGTACGTGGAATACCATAAGTGGCCTGTCTGCTGTGACAGTCTGTATGTGTCCATACACATCCATGCCACTGACTGCTGGTTGTCCCCTATGAGCAGCATTACAGTACCATGTATTCAAGCCTACATACCACAAATAGGTGACTGCTCCTACAGGTGCATGTGAACATTCCAGGAATATCTGAAATACATAATAACTGAGACAAATGCATATGTGTTGTAGGGTGACCTCCTCATAGTTGTCTGACTTCTTCTGCACCCAGATGTTTGTGTAATGCGTACATGTGCCTGAAAGATGTAGACCCCACTGGCAGACAAATGTGTATTTCTGCATACCAATTGAACAATACATGATGTTTGTCCACATAACTTGGGGAATGTGCCTGTGGCATGCCAGACCTCTAGGGGCATAGTGACGGTACCTGGGTATCTGGTACTGTATCCATTCCCTTACATTGTGTGCTCAGTATGTATGCACTGATGCTGACCCACTGCCAGCATCCACCCACTATTCCTACTACCTATAACTTGCTGTCATGCTGCAGGTGTCACCAGGTATGCTAGTCATTGGTGTGAGGCAATCAGATACAGTTGTGGAGTACACACTCACCTATGCAGAATATGTCAGGAATGGTCAAGAAGACCTGGACAATCTGTGAAACAACCCTTTATGACATTGTCAGACTGAGAGGAACTCAATGACAGTACATGATGAGATATGCCATCTGTATCCACCAGTACATACTGTCAGTGTGCTACCCCTGCACTGGCCCAGTCATCAGGGAGCCTAAATACTAGCCACTACCACCAGTGAGGGATGTATACAATGGCAGGATGACAAGTACACACACATTAAAGTACAATTACCCTTCAGAGCCTACAGAGGTTACAGTCAGTGTTGGGATCATTTCTCCCTCTCTCTCCACAACCCCAGTAACATTCCACACTGGCACACTTATGAGGTTAACATCTCAGCAGAGTGGTCAGTTCAAAACATCTGTCAGCCTCTCTGTCCAACCAGTACTTTGGGGTCCTGGCCAAGTAGCTAACACACACACTTTGCTATTTGAGTTTTGAATCACACACACCCACACACACACACACACACACACACACACACACACACACACACACACACACACACACACACACACACACACATACACACACGCACACACAAACACGCACACACAAACATGCACACATAAACTCCTGTCAAATTCTGGTACAACTTTAATACCTATGGGCCCTTCAGCCCATACTTTAAGGTAGTTCTGACTGTCACAATCCATCTCTTTAGGTGCTACTGTAAGGCCCTCAACAAAGGGTGACAAATCCTACTGTGTGATGAGCCTATTAGCAGAATTGTAAGTTTGACCAAGACAAAGGCTATTGGAGTGAGCTATACAGTGTCACCATGAGCATATGCAAGTACTTTAAGAGCCGACATAGTGCTATACAGACCAGACACAATGACAAGGTGCAACAATATGTGACAATAACTAATAAAGGAACAAGAGAATACTCTATCAATGCAGTAACTACACAGTTCAGGCTCACAGGGATTCATATATGACAACATTGCAGGACAGTCTGCAATACATACAGGGAATGTGTAAAGAACTAGGTGCATAGGTTCATAGGATGATACTAGGCTATTGGCCTGGATGTCCTCATAAGTCTAGTCCAGATGTTTGTGAATGTCCCTTCAAAGTCAGCACCTATTTCCCCTGTCCAGCTGGGACTGAGATGGGATCCTAGGGGTGTCTTTTGTGTTTCCCATGCAATCATCCAGCTTCTTCTTAAAGAAGGCTAGAGAGGTACTCTGTTAGACATGGGGAAGGAGTATATTTTACAAACAGTGTATTGTTTGAGACACAAATCTATCCCACCAACAAGTACTCTTCATGTCACAGACCATGTGAGGACCTTGTGTGCGGGTTGGGCAAGTGGGGTTTGTCTTATGGTTATGCATAAATTCCATCAAGTCTAGCTTGGAAATGGCCATGTTTGCCAGATACACATCACCTATAATCAGTCTATATGACACTAAGTAAAGCGACAGAGCTTTCAGCCTATTTGTATAGGATAGGTGTTGCAGACCTTGGATTTTCCTGGTCAGGAATGTCTGTGTTCTGTGCAACTGCAAGGTACATGCCAAATGAGCCATTGTACTCAGCAATGGGTCTGATAAGGGAGGAGTACAGGGATGCTATGGCCTTGTAGTTCCTGGATGACATACCCTTATGATGACATACCTTTGTGAAGTGGGCCATGTAGACAGCTTTCCATACAATGGTGCTATCAACCTTGGTGCACAAATTGCCTCATGTCTGATTGTATGCTCAGTACATTGTTATTATTGTCATAACTCGTGTGGATGACATCTACCACAACAGGGATAATGATGCATTCCCTGGCATTACGTTTGAGACAATGCTTCTGGCACCAGTCATTAATTTGGGTAAGAGCCTTTTGGAGAATGCTCACATCACTAGGGGGATGTAAGACAGTGGCCGGCTTGCAGCCACTGACCATTGGTTTTGTCTTGCAATTCAGAATAGTATATCCCAAACAGTAGAGGCCTCCAGACAGATTGTTGGGGTACACCACTCTTTAAATGTCTACTACTAGGGGTAGCTTCCACTACTTTGACTGAGTGGGTACAATCATTGAGCTAGTTAGCTACCCATCTGGTAACATATAGGTTAATGCCTAGTTGTGTAGGCTGTTTAGGCTTACATATTATGGCTGACTGGGTATTATTGTCAGAGACTTTAGCTAGGTGAGGGTAGGCAGTGTGCACATCTTCCCCTTTTCCATGTGTTTGTTGACCACTTCAAATCAGTCTTCCAGGTTTAACAGGCCTGATCTCCCTTTGACAATAACAAACTGTGTTGGCCAATGTCACTGTTTATAAGGTTCTTGATAATGCCTTCCATGGTCTTACAGATTCGGTTAGTTAGGCTCGATTTGCATATGTTTGGCAGGGTCAGCAGATGCTCCACCTTTGTGTAGAGGGGTGACAGTGGCTGTCCTCTGTGCAGATGGGATAACACTGGTGCTCAGGCTTTGGTTGACTACAGTGTGTAATGGAGCTGAGAGCTCATGCCTGAGTTCATGTAGGATGCAGCCAGGGATGTTATCAGGTCCCATGGAGACTTCAGTTTGTTGCCTTTAAGAGGGCATTACAGACCTGCTCCCTGATGATGAGGGGAGGGGGGCAGGTGCTGTGCATGTCCTCCTTTACTCATGGGAGGACAGGCAGGTGAGGTTTTCACTTAACCTGTCTGCAGTAGGTTGCCTATATCTATGGCGTATGTGTATGGTGTTTATATAACATAATCAAACTTCCAAAATATCAAACACCATAAGCTCGAACTTGGAAGTTTGAAATGTGACAACATTGAAATCTCAGAACAGCAAATTTTTTCCCAGGGAAAACATTTGCTGTTCCGGGAAACACACATACAATGCAAGCACACCAGAAACCATGTCTAATGTGGGGGGCTGCACCTCTCACAACTCCGCCATGGGCAGCTGTGCCCCCCACACCCCCATACTTAAATATACCAACTCCAAGACTGCACCACAGTGAAAGAAATAGCAAAGCCATGGAATGGCCTACCAAATTCTTGCCTTGGGTAAGAATTCGATGTTCTGCGGCTTCGATATTGTCAGCGTTCAAGGTTTTGGATTTGATGAAATGCCATTTGATGTTGTGCAGTCTCGCACTTATGATATAAACCCTCCCCGGGATTCATGAACCCTGCGCCAGGCGCACGGATAGCGTAGGCGTTATAACACCAAATATGGCCGCCGAGCGATTCAGGTATGATCCAATTCCACGTGCACTACCAGCGTGCGCCAGATCTGCACAGCCCCCGGCGTAGGTATGCTAAACACCCTATGTGCGGTGTGTCACCATGCAAATGAAGGCATATAGCGATTCACGAAGTGGTGCAGGCATAGCATAAGCCCACGGCAATGTAAACCAAAAAAAACGGTTTACATTTTCCCAAACATAACATCGGAGTAATGGAAGAGTGTCAGACCCAGGTATCACACTGTTAACATATGCCAATGGCGAAATACACAGACAATGGCAAAAGAAAATATGCACAACACGTAAATAACAACTTAAATGGCATGTCCACAGTAACTCACATCAGAACCGCAGGACATGTGTGCGGAAGGTGCAACATAATGAAATAATATAACAATGTTATAAAACAGCATCGTAATAGACACCAGGTTCACAGCATAATACACCATGGTATGCATGGAACGCCACAACCACGGTGCAAGGGTTGCCAAGGACTCGCGGCAGTCTTTGGCGTGGTAACTATGAATTAGTAGTCAATGCCATGCAAATGAGGCAGATAATACTGAATCGCAAATGCCCCACCGGAGTAAGGTTGTACCAAACGGTGCAGCGGTAAAACACCGAGGAGTGGCTCAGAGGGAATACATGACATCTGCAGAGGGGTGTGCCACCGTAGCAGTAAGCACATTGGAGCACAGCAAACCTGGGCTGTACATCGCAAATCAAAGCTGGAGGACCGGGGTGTGGGGTAATAGTTTAGCTGAGAGCACACAATGCACGCAAAAGTGCATGTGTGCGAGGATGACAACGTTCCCGGAACCTAGTAATGTGACGCACGCCCCACAAACAGTATCGGAAGCAGGAAGGTGATGTGAAGAATATAAGGAAATGCGGAAGAAGTGTAATTGGAGTACTAATGAGCAATCAACAGTAATCAACCCACGAAGGCCAATCGACGGCAGCTGACAACTCTGCATGCAGAAACCTGCAAAACAGGATTGGGAGGCATATGAATGCAAAGAAAGTAGGGGAGGTAGCAGATTGCAAAGATAGAAGACCTGATACAGCAGAGCAAAGCAGACTGGCAGCACAACGGCAGTAGCACACAAAACACATGATATGCCATGTCCATGCAAGTACAAATGACAGTGCTCTGCAGGATGCATGCCAGAAAATGGTAGGTGCAACGTGCAGAAATAGTAAGGGAAGGTCGAAAGGTAATCCATGGCAGGCAAGAGTAATTCAACACCAAAGGCAACACCGTTGTAGTTCCATCGGTAAAACACGGAAGATAACCCATAGATACGGCCATACAAACACACCCTATGACATCATCGGTGTGCACAGCACAATAGTATAAAGTGTGAATGCACACAACACACAGCCGTGTATTTCCAAATGCCGGACCATAGGTGTAAACACACGGGGAACTTTTAAAATGTACATGTTGGGTGCTGCCATAGCTGTGATCCATCAGCACGTGTTAGAGACAGACGGTGTTGTGGAGGAGGATGCCGACAACCACCGCAGGCCTCGGAGGAGAAGGAGAGTGTTCAGACCAAGGGTAACCTACCAGGGGCTACATGACCTGGAGATAGTAGAGCGTTACAGGGTGGACAGGGACATGTTACAGCAAATAGTGGAGCTGTGCCGGCCACGCCTGAGAACAAGAAACAAAAGGGGGGAACCCATCCCAGTGGACACAAAGGTATGTGTATGCTTGCGAATACTGGCCACAGGTACCTTTCAAAGGCCGACTGGAGATATAATGGGCATCTCACAGGCATCAGCATCCAGGGTACTACACCAGTTCCTGGATGCCATGTTACCACATGCCAATGAGCATATATACTACCCCAGATCTCAGGAGGATTTGGCTAGCAATATGCGCCACTTCCACCATGTGGCACAATACCCGGAGGTACTGGGTGCGATAGACTGTACGCACATACAAATCAAGTCACCACCTGGTGAGCAGGGTAGATGCTACATAAACCACAAGGGATTCCACTCCATCAATTGCCAGGTCGTGTGCAACGCCCAGGGCATTATCATGGATGTGTGTGCTGGCAGCCCTGGAAGTTACCACGACTCCCATATCTGACATGCCTCACAGCTGTATCAGGTATTTGTCAGGGGGGACATCCCACAAGGCCATCTCGTGGGGGATGCTGGCTATGCACTGGAGCCGTGGATGATGATTCCCATCAGAAATGCACACACACACATGCAAGAACGCCATAATGAGGCACACGCACAAACCAGAATAATCATAGAGCGTGTGTTCGGGATGCTGAAATCACGGTTCCGGTGCTTGGATACATCTGGTGGAGCCTTGCAGTACTCTCCAGGCACATGTGCCCACATATTCATAGTATGTGCCATGCTACATAATATGATCCTGCGGAAGCAGCTGCTGCAGGGACATAATGGTGAAGGGCCACAAAGCCCACCACAATTGCCAAGGCCAGTCCAGGCACAGATGGTTCCAGACCATGAATACATTGTGCCAGACCCAGTAGGCAGACGGAGGCATACCCAATATGCCTACACCTTGGCAAAGAGGGAACGTATAGCACATACTCTGACAGCGTAGGCCCCATGGACTGACACCTCCTCACCTTCACACACAGTGAAATGGACGGCACACAAACATGACCACCTGTAAAGTGTAATGTATGGGTGGCCTTATGTGTGACTCCAACATAGGCAGCCCCCAAACACTGTAAAGCCAACAGCCAGTGGAACATGTAACACCAACATCTGAACAGTACGTGAGTCTTACAGCATATGGCGTTGCTGTGTGCCTGCCACGTTCGCCGCAAGATGTATACATATATATATATATATATATATATATATATATATATATATATATGTATATACATATATATATATATATATATATATATATATATATATATATATATATATATATATTTATAGATAAATATGTACACATATACATATATATAATACAGATAAGAAGGGGAAGCAGAGGGATATAAGGTGACTGAGATGTATCCAGCGATATCTGTACATAGTAGAGATAGTGCAACAACAGTCTCAACATCCGGGAGGTTCACAATAATAGGATACCGCCAACCATGGAACGTGTAACATACCGATATGCATAACCGCGAGGCTGAAAGACCAACAGAACACAGTACTGTAACAGTACATGCGCGTGTAATAGTATGATGATATGAAGGGAGAGGTAGTCACCGCTGCCGGTGTTGCAGCCCACGTAGGTACTGTGTGCAACCATCCCCGTGAGTGCCGTAGTATGTGTACGTGTGCGTTGAGGGTGCCGTGTGTGTCGCTGTGTGAGTGTAATGTGTGTGTGTCTGCAACATGTGTATGTTGGTGCCAAGGTAGAGGCAGAGCAGAATATTAGGTGTAGGCATACGGTACACTAGCCTCAGGCATATGTTCACTACTAGTCCCAGAGTAGTAGTGACAGCCCCACACTGGCTAGGTGTGTCCTGACAGAACGATACAAAGTGAATATGTTCCAGATGGTAGCACAGGAATATTCACCATAAGAAATGGAAAGGACGTATGTAATAGTCATTCCTGTATGTACGACACTGATATGTTACATGCAATATGATACGTTGGCAAAGTCACACAGCAATAGGTATGTTCCACGGAAAAAAGTATGTGCTACCCCAGTACTGACCGTGGCCACTTGTTGGCCCGTAAACACCGCTGTTTGTTCCACAAGTGTCAAACAATCTATTCCCATGTGAATATGAGGCAACCACTGGCAAACAGGCTATGCCAACAACAGGACCACAATGACTGCAAATATCTGGGACAGAATGACAAGGGATAGTTGTCACGTACACATAACCGCTGATATACCACATATGTTACAGAGGTATACTTGCATCGAGCTCACCTGCAGACGATATCGAAACCACATAACAACAGCCCAACCTACAATCCCATAACAAAAGACTATTAACTGTTAACTCTCCAAGTAGGGATGGAGCACACAGACAACTATACTGTGTATGTAGAGATGCAAGGACCACAAACCGTATCCATGACGTACAACCACCAATATCCCCCACTGTAGATAATAAAGGAATAGAAACCGTAATAGCAGCACAAACATACAGTCAGTCAATGACATCTGCATAACCACAACATATCGCGTGGGAGACACAATGAAAGGCGGATGCATAATTGCATGCGTCGTAGAAAGGAAAACAACAGCCATGTTACAGTTTTGAATGCAATACCCCGTCATCATTCGTTGGCAGGACAGGTACACCCACATGTTGAATCAAATACTACACCTGTCACACACAATCCACGGGTGACATGAATTCAAAATATACTTGTCCCTATGCATAGCAGTTGCAGTTACACATAACATAACACAATACAGACCATCTCCACGAAGGTAGGGCAAATAGCCAACGCTCAGGTGGAGAATCTAATCATACCCCATTATCGACACGTAATTTCCGAATGGAGTAAATGCACAGCTGATATGCACGTAAATACTCACGTACACATAGCCGCTGATATACCACAGAAGTTACGGAGGTATACATGCAGCACGCTCACCTGCAGATGATATCGGAACCAATTAACAACAGCCCAACCTACACTCCCATAACAAAAGACTATTAACTGTTAACTCTCCAAGTAGGGATGGAACACACAGACAACTATACTGTCTATGTAGAGATGCAAGGCCCACAAACCGTATCCGTTACGTACAACCACCGATATCCCCCACCGTAGATATTAAAGGAATACAAAGCGTAATAGCAGCACAAACATACAGTCAGTCAATGACATCTGCATAACCACAACATATCGCGTGGGAGACACAATTAAAGGCGGATGCATAATTGCATGCGTTGTATAAAGGAAAACAACAGCCATGTTACAGTTTGGAATGCAATACACCATTATCATTCGTCGGCAGGACATAACATAACACAATACAGACCATCTCCACGAAGGTAGGGAAAATAGCCAACGCCCAGGTGGAGAATCCAATTATACCCCATTATCGATGCGTAATTTCCGAATGGAGTAGATGCACAGGTGATATGCATGTAAGTACTCACTGAGGAACAGCAATTGGTGGGATGGATTCACATGTTGCAGGTATCGACGTATATAAGGATGACTCTCAGGATATTCAAACCGTATGCTCATACTGAAACAGTGTTGTACTACCGAAAACGAAAGGAAACGGGAAAACAATAAACGGAATGAAACACCAACAAGGTATGTATAACACACAATATGTAAGGTTGTGTAACACATGATCTGTATTAATAAGCTGTACTGTATGTGAATGGTGGTTGTAATTAATTACACTTGTCTGTAATGCAGAAAGTGGTGAAAGGTAGTTATGTAGTGATGTCTTGCTGAGCATACCAACGCTTGTAGACACCATGTGTACAGCATGTACACAGCAGAGACACCACAAGGGATGCTACAGGAGGGAATTAAAGAGAACAATGCCATACCACACGCTGTTGCTGGCAGTGGATGTCCAACAAGGAAGTGCCATAGCAGGGGATAGTACATGTATGTATACTGTCACAGCACGCATGTGTATGAGCATATACCGTTGATGACATATGTAAGGTGTGGCCGACGTGCAAGTATGCTCTGCATTAGGGGATACTATGTGAAATATGTGTAATGTATAGTTGTCTAGGTAGATATGACAGATATCATACACAGTATCATGCATAACACAGGTATCACCTATTGGTATGTACAATAACAGGATACATATGGCCTGTAGGTATGGGACATAGTAGTAGCATGATAGCTACTCTAAATGGAAGGGACACCAAGTAACCATGCACAAAGGACTTGTAGTATCTGCATAGGTGCACAGTGGGCTACAATGCAGTCTGGCACGTCCATGTGTAAGCACATGTGCAGTGTACACAGTAGTGTCACCTCTCCATGGTGAACAGCAGAGGCAGGTGTCAACTGCACCTCTACACAGTACAGCTGCTGTGGTGATACCAGGACTACATGTGTCACTCAAACAGCAAGGGAGGTATCACATGAACAGTGCTACTGTGTGTCCCTGCGGGATGTACACAGGACCTATGTGCCACAGCATGGTGTGTGTTATGTTTGTGGAAGTAACACAGAAGCACAGCCCATGCAGTGTGGTGTGTGTGCACATATCCAGGAGTATTTCGTTCACAGTGCCCACCGCAGATGTCATGTATGAGGAGTATATGCATCAATAATGTGGCGGACATGGGCTGTGTCAGAGCAGAAGACACCCCTGAGTATGTGGTATGCAGATGTGTACAGATGTGTTGTCCGTATTACAGCCGCATATGTAAACTGTCTGAGCCCAGTAAACATCATGGCATGTCAATGTTGTGCCATGTAAAGCTGTAGCTGTTGTGGAAGGTACACCATAAATGTGGTATTGTACCCTTGACTGTGTGTAGATGTGTGTAGTTCACAGGTACAATGCCCACCTATGTACCAGCATCACACACAGTACAGATAGGTGTGGCCTTGCAGAAGGATATCCATGCCACAGTGGAATACGGTAACCACAGGACTGTGTGTGGCGTATGTGTGTACTGCAACCATGTACATTGTGATATGTATGTAGGGGACCACTATCCATGTGATAGTCAGTGGGTGAATGATGTTATGCAAAGGTGATGTGCATGCACCGTGTGTCATGCATCTTGATGCCATGATACCCATATGACATATCCGTCACACTGACACCCATATGGTTGGTATCGGTATGAGCTGGAGGAGCAATAATGGCGTTTGGTATGTAGGTGTGGGAAATCTAGGCATGGACAGTACTCTGTGATAGCATGTACTGTATGTAAGCATATAGTGAACATGAGTGGCCCTATGACTGAGGACTGTGTAATGCAATATGTACCTGACATGTAGTAGGTACTATTTTATGCTGGCACCACTGTGTGTACTGTCCATGAGCCACATAGCATAACATCCTGAGACACAGGTTATGATGTGCAGGTGGATGTGTATGTTGTCAATACTAGAATGTGGAATGGTGCTGAAAGGCAATGTGAGGACAACGTATGATGTGTTGGCCTTGTACCATCCTCAACTGCCCTAGCAAGTGTATGGCAGGTGCCCAGCATGTGTATGTGCCTTGCCGTGGCATTCACAAGCCCAACCCGGGTGCTAGGAAAGGACTGGAGGCCATCAATGTGTGTGGGAATCACGTTCCTGGTGATGTGCCCCATTGCCATGCAGAATGGTCCAGTCAGGAGTGTATGACCATAGTCCCACTCGTGCAATGCAGTGCCACCCATGTGTAGTGCGAGGAATGCTGCTGTGCAGCAGTCAGGGTCCACAATGTCCGACAAAAGGCTAGCAGTGAATATAGTGGCCTGCTGTGGTGACATATACCGAACAGGTTGGTGGGACATTACAGCCAGGGACATTGGAAGGTGACATTGGGCCAGTGTCCCAGGACATATCGTGTGTATGTCAGTACTGCGTATGTGACCACAGGGACACTATGATGTTCATGTACGGATTGCGACCCTGTAGTGAGTGAGAGGGTGTACTGTCGGTAAGTACGCCATCGCCTGGCACGTTGCCAACATTACCTCGGTCTGCAATGCTTGGTTGACTATTGTATGTGACATCAGATGTGGATGTTGCCAAAGAATGCTGACATACCACCACAATGCCTGAGGCCCCACACTGCCATGTGCGGCAGTCATGTGTAGGTAGCTAGCCTTGGAGTATGTGATGATGGACCTTGAGGACCCACCATGGCTGACAAGTGATGCACCCCACACATGTGAATGTACACCACTGTGCAACAGCCTGTACTTGTGGTTGTACATCATATGTGCATGGAACATGACCACCACAGTGGCTTCTGTGAACTGGTCAGTACCGCCATGTCTCTGTGTGGGATAGCATGATTCCTGCAATTGTGTACATGCTACTGAAGCGCACAGTGGTATGTGTCAGCATATGTATGTGCAGTGTCCATCTGCTCGGGTGTCATGATGTTAACAACTGCTGTCAGCAGACGTCTGTAGTAGTTGTTGTAGTACACATGTTCCGTGTATGCTGTGATGGGTGCGTTTCCAGGGTGTGGCTAGCAAGGCCGTGTAGCATATGTGTGGAACCCACCAAAGAGGGGATAACCCCAGGTGTGACACACCAGTCACATGGAGGTAGTGTTCATGCTAAGGGTAGTGTAGGTATGGTATGTGTTGTGTATTGTGTCATCCAGCTGAGCGGAGTGCATGACCCAAGCATGTGTAGGTACATGGGTGTCTATCCCAGGGGTGTGTGGGTTACTGTCAGCACACAGCAGTAGTAGCTGTCTGAGGCCCAATGTACACTATAACATCACAGACGGTATGTAACCTGTGGTGTACAATGTCGACTCTGTCACGTGTTACAATGTGTATAGCGGTCACAAACACGGTTATCTGCACATGGAGCACCAATGATGCATTGTGCTAAGCAACTATCCAGGATGTGTGCAAAACACTGTGTGATGTGTGACCCCCTCATCTGTGGGTGTTCCGGTCCAGGTATGTGCCTGGAAGGTATGGTCCATGTACAATCCGTAATTGCAGGTGTTCTGTGCAGAGCATGGAGGCAGGTCACAGTCACCGCAGAGATATGTGAGCGGAGCAATAGTGTGTGTGCCTCACATGTGTGCATCACAGTGGAAGATGCAAGCATTGTTCCACATGACCCCATGCCATGCCTGCCAGTTACAGCCCTGCCAGTGACAGTTATGTGAAACTGCCAGAGAGGCAGTATAGCATGTGAAGATGTACATGTGTGCTCTACACCCCAGGCCGATGGCAGCAGGTCATGCGTGCCACAGCATTGTGTTTGACCTGGACTGTCATAGCGGGCAGATAGCACATGCCTGTACAATAACAACAGGAGCATAGGCAACTGTTGCAGTGACACAGTAGGTCAATGTACAGTGTTCCTGTGTCCAGACCACTGCCGAATGTACACCATGGCTAGACACACACCCAGAGGGATATAACACCGGGGAGCCATTGCATGTCCCAGTACACGTAGTCTGTGTATTGCCATCACAGGGCAGTCACAATAACATGAGGTATGAGAGATATATTGTACCAGGTGATGTGTCATGTGTGCGTATGTTGGGTTGCAGAGGTGTTTACCCGTCCGCAACATCTCAGTGCATGATGCCTTGTGTAACATGATGTGTGGAACTGCATTGTGATTCACAACAGAGCCATCCGTGACTGGTGTGTTGTGAATGTTGTAACCCATGAGTCTGCGGGATATACACTGGTGATATTGGCTGCCATGCTGGGGGCCACCAGTGGTGCCTACAGTGGTTATACAGACATATTGCATACGTTGTTCTTGTAGGAATGTCCATTGTTGTAGACGATGTGGTACTACGTGATGGTAGGTGTGTGATGTGAATGTTACACATCCAGACGTGACTGTCAGGTGCAGTCATGGTTGTCAACAGCATCACCCCCATCCACAGCTGTCAGCACCCTGTCCCCAGAATGGGTAACAGTAGCCCTTGTACTGTGTGACTAATGTGCAGATCGTAGAACACCTACTACTGGCTGACTAACAGTGTCAACTAGGAAGGGTATATGATGCCTGAAATACGCTGCTCTAATGTATAAATATGATATCCCAATGAATTACTATGAATCCCATCTAGTAAGCCATGGCTGGCATGTAAACCGTGTACAACAATGAATGTGTGACAGACCCTTCCAATGTGGAACCTTGATGAACATGCACCTGTTAGAACACCAAATGAGGTACGTTGCATGTAATGATGTACAACTGACAGCTATGGGCACAGCATGGATGCAGAAGCACATCTCCCACAGGCAGTACCGCTGTACGTTCGTAGGGGAGCATTGCACGAGTACATGTGACAGTTGCTGTATTGCCACATGTACGACATATCCATCATATAGGGCATAGCACTGGCACGTGACGGTTGGACATGCCTGTACATACGACCATGTCCCACAGGATATGTGTGTTGTGTGTACAACACCTGATATACCTTGAGCAAGCTGCGAAGTGTATGACTGCCAGCGTACCTGTGTGACATGTTGTGCAATGGGTGCAAAGGTAATCAGTAGCGCATTACATGCTCACATGTCCTGCACAGGTGCATAGCTTGACCGTACAATTCAAATAGGGTGTTGGATAATAGCAACCCACGAGCGGTGATGAGTAAGGGTGGCAATGAACTATCACCTTTCCGGGTAAGGCGTGCATGTCCATGACACATTAGCACCTGAGATGTTAGCAGTACAGCTGTACAGGGCGGCATATATATTTGATTACAAATACCTTTGCATGTTCAAGCAGTGGCCTGTTGACAGACAGACATCAACACAATGTGCAGCATTGACATGTGCACAGCACATCACCACTGGCTACAGTAGAACAGGGTTAATGTGTTGACATGTGCACAGAACATCAGCGCCAGCTACAGTCGAACACGGTATGTGTTGAACACCACCGTCATTGTAGCCCATGCCACAGAGAGACATGTTATGCATCTGTGTATGTACGGCTGGGAATGGACCTGACCTAGCAGTATAGCTGTGTCAGTTTTGCGAACAACATACTGAATGGGCTATATGTGTGAGGTGTGTGTCATAAGTGTACGGTCTGATGGATGATACCAGCATTGCCACCGCTATTTGAACATCCCCGTCCCCATCAATGAATACCTAGGCTGTGCCCAACACCATGGTCACTGTGGAAGGGATGGTGCTGTGCGGTGCACCCGCCGACATGGAGGTGACAGCAGGCACTGGATGTAGACATATGAGGTACCCATGTCAGGGTCGGGGTACCATCCATGTGCACGGGATATCACCGTGCGGGCACATACAGCACTGTGTTGAACAATAGTACAGCACATAGCACCTGTCAGGGGTAATGTTTATGCATGGATGTGCGATACCAGTATGCACAATACACACCCCCACCATGCAGCATGCTGCCTACCTTGCAGAAGGACATTGTCCACACCATGATGATGGACATGCGACATGTCCATATACCCATATAAATGACATATGGAATGGACAGCCACCGTCCTAATACTGGTATTCCACAGGCTGGACACATCCCTGTGCCATATATGTGATATACCCTGCCATACCATACAACCCTATCCATCAAGGCTGCACATGTCGTCACAGTCATACATGGTGCGATGGCCACATGGTACATGCACTATCAACTGACTGGATCAGTAATGTGGCACTGATGCACCCTGTGGTGTCACAATTGCTGTGTGACAGCATGTACAACGTGCGCACACATGCTATGTTTGCCCATCCCTGCAAATGTCATATGAATAGACATTGTCCCATGTGTATCACATGTGCAATACAGGCGAGCCGTGGCAGGATGTTCAACACCCGTACAGTGCTGAGTAGATGTTAATGGCAAAACACATGCATGTACAGGTGTCCATGTGTATGTGTGCAGTGTCACTGCTGACGTCCATAATGGCTGCGTCTGATGCTATGTGACATATACACAGCATCCAGGTGAACAATAGTACTGTGGACACATCGGGCCAAGTGCAGATTGGTAAGAACACAGGTGCAGGCAAGTACACATGTCCACAGCAAGTTACTATCTACATGGAGTATGTACACTGTGATGAGTTGACACAGAGATATGATATCCACTGCATAACGGTGTGACAGGTGTGACATCAACACGTCAGCTGTGTCAGTGTCATGATGCTTCTCAGAGATTACTGTGCAGATGTCGTACATGTCATAGCAATGTATGTTCAGTGGTATGCCAGTACATCAGTGTGAATGTGACCTGTCACCATCATTATGTCTTGAAGATAATGCCACGTTCATGGCTCCCAGCCTTCAGCCGCCAGGAGGATGATGTCATCATACCATTGCTACATGACAACTATGACGTGCTGTTCAGCCATGTGCCACAGCATGCTCAGCAGCGAGATGACCTGTGGCAGGATATACGCAGGAGGGTGAATGACATGGGTGGCAACAACAGCATCTACCAGCAGGTACGCAGACACTGCACGGACCTGATACGGCATGCGAAACAGCATGCCACTGCAATCGTCAGAGAACAAGGTGGAACAAGTGGTGGGCCACCAGCCCAGCCCCCACTCACACACACAGAGGAGCTACTGGCCAGTCTGGGAACACCCAGGGAACAGCATGCAGAAACACTAGCCGCCATCGTGGAGGTGGGTGTCTCCCAACCAACGAGCCTGGAGTTGCCTGGTAAGTCAGTCCTGCATATGAGTATGATATCCACTGTGGTTGCAGGTGTCACTGTACATCATGTAAAGTAACAACACATGCCAGGTATATGGGCACACAAGCTGCATACTACAGTATGCTACATTGTGTATTCAGACGTGTGCATACCATATGCTGTCACACAGGTACATGTGTTCACATTCACAGTGCGAACTGTGGCTGTCATACAGTCATGGATAATGTTTATACTGTTATGTCGCCCCTATACAGGTACCTCTGGCATGTCGCACAGACACGGGTCCGTCGCAGGTGAGACTGTTGTCAGTATCAGGCATGTTACAATGTAGAGTTATTTGCCATGTGGCCAGGTATAACATGCACACCCGGGTTTTGTTCCAGTCACGTTATAAAGGTTGCACCACCAGACACATACACATGCCACCCATGTGCAATAGATACACCATTAGTATACACCGGCATGAAACCACAGTACCTGTCAATGTGATATGTGCGGTCAGCTATGCATACAATGGTGGAAGTGTTCCACAATGGATGCATATGTAGTATGCATTGGAACAACATTTGTGGTACGCACACAGTACCACACAGTGAGCAGTGATCTGGGCAGCACACAGGTGTCACCATTGTGACATATGCCCCTGCATTGTGTGCACACATTGTGACACGCCACCCGACATGTTCCAAGCTTGTGGTGTTCTGTCCGCAATATTGTCACACCATCACATGACCTACACCTGACATAACACACATCCACACTGTTGTCTGCATAGCCCTGTGGATTGTGACACCTCTGACATTTATGGGTGTATGTCACATGGGACACCACAGACATGTGTACAAGATGCCCATCACACACAACTGTCCAGCAACCGTTCACACATGGCCATGCGTGATACCCTCAGGCATGTTGCCACACAGTAGGTCTGATGTGGATAGACCCCGTTGCTCATTGTCCACACATAGTGCAATCATAGCCATAGTGGACCACTTGTACATTCGATGTGTTACACCGGACAACCGGAATGCCTGTCTGCAGCCACCGGAGGTGTCACCGATGTCTACCATATATGATCTGTGGAACAGCATGACTGTGTTGCAGTCATGGCAATGCAATGCGTCCATGTTATGCATTGCACAGCAACATACATGCGTCATGTTGCCATGCAATGGCACAGTGCCTGTACTCCACACTGTATAGCTATGTACACGGCTCCCACTAACCACACCTGCACATACACATTTGCTAAACATGCATTCTATCTGTAGGCTGTACACACAACACTGCACTGTGAGGCCCATTATGATGCTGTGCATGTGTCAGGGCACCATTGTGTCAAACATGTATACATGTTACTGCACATGTCAGTGGATTACATGTCAAGGTAACGTCAGCCATGTGTACTGTTAACCTGTTTGTGGCCACATGGTGTATCACGGTGATGCATGCAAAATACCATGATTGTGTGTACTGCATGCCTAGTGATATGACACCTGCTTGATGTAGTGTGCACCCCAGGGTGGTATGCATACTAACACTATTAATGTCTGAGCTGCATTCCCTGTGCTGTAGTGCAGGAATGCTGCATGCCATCTGCAATATCACATGCATGGTGTGTCTGTGTGTGTCTGTGTGTGTCTGTGTGTGTGTGTCTGTGTGTAATGTACCTTACAGTATGTCTTTGCATTCACAGGTGGTGTAGGTGCGTTACCCCCCTGCGGTCCATCTGATGTCAGTGTCCCCACAGATACTAGCGGTGATGACCATATGCATGAGGTACATGCAGGGTTATCAGGGGCGGAATCTGTGCCATTGGTTACCATCCCACCTATGTCCCTCTCTTCCCCACACACGGTTCTGATGCCAACACATACCACATCACCGTTGCCCATAGAGGAAGGACAGTCAGCGTCTGTTGGCGTTGAACAGGAATGTGTGGTGGCTACAGAAGGTGTGACTACACAACATGTTGCCAGTGTAACGACTGGTGCTGTGCCACACAGGCATGTGGCTGGTGCTGCTCATAGGAGGACCTCTGGCAGACATGCACCTGCAGCACAGGGCGCAGCAGCTGGTATCACGAGACGCATGTTCCAGACTGTAATGGCGGCACAAGCACGTGCAGAATGGCAGAACCAAGAAGGGCAGAGGCTGCAGAGGGCTGCAATCTGTACCCTGAATGACAACATCCAGTCATTGGCAAATGCTCAACAGCAGATTGCTAATGTACTGGATAGGCGATTAGGTGAAATGGTTGGAATCCTCAACCGAGGCATGGCAATCCGCGAGCATGAGCTGTCTGTGCTGGAACACCTGGTAGGGGTGAGGCATAGGACACGTGGGCATAGGCCAGCAACACCACCTAGTGTAGGTCGACATGTGCGTGCCACCTCTCACGCCCACTCACATAGTGCCGGTAGCAGTAGCAGTGCAGCTGGTGCTGCACTGTCCACACCAGGACACAGCAGGCCACGTGGACGTGGACGTGGCCCTGGCCGGTCCCATCGTGGACATGGTTCCAGCGGACATGTGTCATCGGACAGTAGCCACTCTGTACCTCCACCTGGTAGTGCCCGTGCAACCCCAGGCAGGCACATGTCACGTGGCCGTGGACGGACACAGTGAGCTGTACAACCTGCACTGTACAGTCTGGGGCTGTCAATTATACCCCGTGTAGGCATCACATATGGCTGAACTGTGTACACACATACCCACACACAGCAGAAACAATTGTAGGGCTCCACCACATCCACATGCATTCTGCACAGACATGTCCAGTAAACCCACCGGCCCTTACACACACACATGCTGTTATCCATTGGTGCAGCCTATGCCCCTGGCAAACATATCACCCTGTGCATATGATGAAGCCTCTGCCGTATCCCTGTCATCCACACCATCGGTGCAGGGTTATGCAAATATATTCTGATGCACAGGGTGGACAGGATAGTGAGAGGTGTATGTGATACCTGTGTATGCATAGCGTGGGATGTGTATGTTGCAGTGGTTGTGTATGAATACTGACAGATGCGTATGTGATGTGGGTTGTGTACTGTCAACATGCAGCAGACATACCATGTAGTGCAGGTGCAACATGCATTGTGATGTGTTCACGGTATGTGTGACGGTTACATGTGTAGCACCATGTTGGTTCTGATACCCTGAATCCCTCCTATGGTGTACTCGCATGTGCCTACAGGGAGCACCGTTATCGGTCCCTCACGTGTAGCTGTGGATTACTCACAGGCACATCTGGCAATATCAGCATACTACATGTACCCGCAACCTGACTGGACACCTACATGACACACATGTCCGCACATATACTGCACCTGAAGCATGTGGTTGGTGCCACAGGCTGCAGTGGACAGAGATGTCACATACATAGCAGGACACACTACAGGTATGGTGACATGGTGCAGGTGTCATACACAGCGTGATGGCCACTGACTTCAGGTGTCACCTGTCAGCTGTGGGGCACACTGTGCAGCAGTAGAACCATGGAACAGTACAGGAACATGGTCTCACTCGCGGGGTGTACACCACTATGATGCACACCCCATAGTGTGCAGATGGGGACACCTGTCTGTGTGGTCAGCACACTCACAATACTATGCACCCACACGCCATGTCACAGGGAGCGGACTTGCACAGGTAGACAGTACGGCTCACACCTATGGCATCGACAGGGTTGTGCAATGCAGCACCATTACAGGATAGTCACCATGTGTGGTACGTGTTCATTCACAACAGTATATTAGCATACACCCTCACACCAAGCAGCAGATATACAAACATGTAGACACACACACATTGTGGTGACCACACATGTGTACACAGAGAGACAACATGTTGCATGTACTGCACCATCCAAATGCATGCTCCCCACACTGAGGTATGTACAGATCTCTACTATGGTGTACAGGGATGTGTAGCACATGGGACATATTCCCCCGATATGTGGCATACATGGGCACACAGTCATGCACACATGTCAGTACTGGGAATACTACACCCGCCATATGATACGTGTGCAGGCATGCAGTGGTATGTAGTGCATTATGTGTACCAACACTGTATCCGGCAGATGTGCTGATATATGCACTTGGGGCTGGTAGGTGTTACAGTTGCCATGTGACATACAGTCGATAACACCTGACCGCTGGGTATGCATTATGTCAGCACTGTCATGTAACAGCGACATAGCATACTGCATGCACATGGCAGGGTAGGATGGTGTGTGACACAACTGTGAGCCACCACCTGCACACATGCATGCAGACAGGTGTTTAAACACATTATGTACACACATACCTCCATACGTGCTGTTTCTATGCCACCATATAACGGCCCCTATGATGGGTATGCATGTGGTAGGTTGTTGCAACTATGTTATGGACATCGGCCACTGCTCATGCATGGCTGCTCCATGCACAGTACACATGTCACATGTGTCTCCTGTTGCCATGTGTGTATGCATTGCTACTTTTTGACATGTGTGTTGACATACATACAACATAGACTGTGGTATGGTATCACAGCTGTCACAGGCGAACAATACAAGGGTATGTGTCCCAGTCATCACTGCTACAGCCTGTAGTGGGAGAATTCCACAGACATGGGTCCATCTTCCATTTGTGTGTGTAGCACTGCATACGCCAGTGTTATGCATGCGGTACATCACAGGCTTTGTATGTGTCATGTGTGCAGTCCATGCACACATCCAGACAATCACATGTATAACATATCCAGATGTTTGTTCATTGTGGTACAGCAGCAGTCATGTGTCACAGCTGTGTCAGGGCCGTGGTATGTGTGGAGCCGACCTGTCCATGTATACTGATATGGGTGGACTACATCACACATGTTGGATCATTGTTAGTACATGTGTACTCTGCACAACTGGGGTACACTGCTATACAGACCTGTGGACATATGTCACATGCTGTTGGACTGTGAGGCTTACTGCTGCACCGATGACATGATGCTGGCGTGACAGCTAAGGTGTTCACTGCAGTGTCTACATGTTTGACCTGCACCCGTGACACCTGTGATGTCATCTGTGTGTGTACGGGTAACTGCATGTGTGACCACCCTGTGCGTGTGGACAGGTTTACCTTACTGTGACCTGCTGTGTGTACACTCCATCTGCATGCTGGACGGCCCTTCTGTGATTATACCCCATGTGCATGCATGTTTCCCCTTTGCAACTGCTAAGTGTGTGAGCATGCCCAGTTTGCTGTTGTGTAGGTGGACACACAGTACATTCCACACTCTGCCCTTCCATGATTACACTCCATGTGTATGCCTTCTGTGTGTACACTCCGTCTGCATGCTGGACGGCGCGTAGCAAATGCTAAGTGTGTGAGCATGCCCAGTAAGCAGTTGTGTAGATGGACAGACAGTACATTGCACACTGCACCCTTCTGTGATTATACCCCGTGTGCATGCATGTTTCCCCTTTGCAACTGCTAATTGTGTGAGCATGCCCAGTTTGCTGTTGTGTAGGTGGACACACAGTACATTCCACACTCTGCCTTCCATGATTACACTCCATGTGTATGCCTTCTGTGTGTACACTCCGTCTGCATGCTGGACGGCGCATAGCAAATGCTAAGTGTGTGAGCATGCCCAGTAAGCAGTTGTGTGGATGGACACACAGTACATTGCACACTGCACCCTTCTGTGATTATACCCCGTGTGCATGCATGTTTCCCCTTAGCAAACGCTAAGTGTGTGAGCATGCCCGGTTTGCTGTTGTGTGGGTGGACACACAGTACGTTCCACACTCTGCCCTTTCATGATTACACTCCATGTGTATGCATGTTTGCACTTTGCAAAGGCTAAGTGTGTGAGCATGCCCAGTACGCCAGTCATGGACACAGCACATTCAGCACCGACATCTGATACTAGGTGTGTAGCCATGGCCATTGACATCCTGCATAGCCATGGTGGCCATCCAGGCGAATTATATGTAGTTGCTATGCCACAATGGATGCCTACATCAAACACACTGGTTGCTCTCTCAAAGGGTGTACTGTCTGTGGTGCAGCCTGTATCCATTCCGTGATGTAGTACTCCATAGATAGTTAGTATTCCTGAGTGCAGCACTGCCGTGTTACTGTACGTCCACCTTGGGATAGTAACATGCTGTGTGACTGCTCACTCTGTATTCATTCCCTATCGGCATCCTTGCCTTTGCGGATGATATCACCCACCTAGGAGTATGCCTCAGACAGTGCTGTGCTCAGTCATCTCGGTAGCGCGTTCTGTAAATGCATCATGCTGTAGTGTGTTCATGTAGGTAGGTGTAGGTTCAACTCCCGGCCCTTCCAAGTGTGTGTGTGTGTGTTTCCAGCTGCCTCCAGAGACAGTGATGCTTTTAGACGCCTCACAACACATACATTTGCTATCCGCGTCTATTCCTTTGCGGATGATGTCACCCACCTAGAAGTATGCCTCTGACAATGCTGTGCTCAGTAATCTCGTTAGCGTATTCTGTAAATGCATCATGCTGTAATGTGTTCATGTAGGTAAATGTAGGTTCAACTCCCAGCCCTTCCAAGTGCGTGTGTGTGTGTTTCCAGCTGCCTCTGGAGACAGTGATGCTTTTAGACGCCTCACAACACATACATTTGCTATCGGCGTCTATTCCTTTGCGGATGATGTCACCCACCTAGAAGTATGCCTCTGACAGTGCTGTTCTCAGTAATCTCGGTAGCGCATTCTGTAAATACATCATGCTGTAGTGTGTTCATGTAGGTAGATGTAGGTTCAACTCCCAGCCCTTCCAAGTGCTTGTGTGTGTGTGTGTGTTTCCAGCTGCCTCCGGAGACAGTGATGCTTTTAGACGCCTCACAAAACATACATTTGCTATCGGCGTCTATTCCTTTGCGGATGATGTCACCCACCTAGAAGTATGCCTCTGACAGTGCTGTGCTCAGTAATCTCGGTAGTGCATTCTGTAAATGCATCATGCTGTAGTGTGTTGATGTAGGTTCAACTCCCGGCCCTTCCAAGTGTGTGTGTGTGTTTCCAGCTGCCTCCGGAGACAGTGATGCTTTTAGACGCCTCACAACACATACATTTGCTATCGGCGTCTATTCCTTTGCGGATGATGTCACCCACCTAGAAGTATGCCTCTGATAATGCTGTGTTCAGTAATCTCGGTAGCGCGTTCTGTAAATGCATTATGCTGTAGTGTGTTCATGTAGGTAGGTGTAGGGTCAATTCCCAGCCCTTCCAAGTGTGTGTGTGTTTCCAGCTGCCTCCAGAGACAGTGATGCTTTTAGACACCTCACAACACATACATTTGCTATCGGCGTCTATTCCTTTGCGGATGATGTCACCCACCTAGAAGTATGCCTCTGACAGTGCTGTGCTCAGTAATCTCGGTAGTGCTTTCTGTAAATGCATCATGCTGTAGAGTGTTGGTGTAGTTTCAACTCCCGGCCCTTCCAAGTGCGTGTGTGTGTGTTTCCAGCTGCCTCTGGAGACAGTGATGCTTTTAGACACTTCACAACACATACATTTGCTATCAGCGTCTATTCCTTTGCGGATGATGTCATCCACCTAGACATATGCCTCTGACAGTGCTGTGTTCAGTAATCTGAGTAGCGCATTCTGTAATTGTGTCATACTGTCGTGCGATAGGGTAGGTAGGTGTAAGGTCAATTCCCATGCCTGCCAGATGTGTGTGTGTGTCTATGCTCCCAGCCGCATGGGTTCGTAGGTTATGGTTTTAGGCGCTTCGCAACACACATATATCCTGCTGACGTCTCTGTGTTTGCGGATGTTGAGACACACCTAGTGGACTGCCTGTGTGTCTGCTGTGGTTAGCGACCTCCGTAGCATGTTCTCTATGTGCATCATGCTGTGGTGTGATAGGGTAGTGATATGTAGGTTCCACTACCGGCCTTGCCACATGTGTCTGTCTGTATCTCTCTCGATGTATGTATATATACATATTTTATGCCCATAGTGCTGCTCTTGCATGGACAGCTGTCTGTCACATGTATCGCATATTTGCACAGCTTACACATAGCAATGTGGTACGATGCAAATCCGAACATTGTCCATGCAACGTCCGTGTTCCGGGAGGTGTTACACACCCTTACAGACATCCGCTGTATATCTTGTCAGACAGCTATCCTTGCTGTACTGTCACTGTACTTGTACACGCCATAGACTTTGTGTATCATTGCCTGTTTATGATGTGTGTATGTCTATCTGAGCTGTGTGCATGGTCGTGTGTATGTCCCACTATAATCATCTGTGCAGGTGTCGCCAATATAGGTAATTCATGTAGACTGCTGTTTAATTTGCATTTCAGCACATACCTGCGGACAGTATTGCAGTTCCTACTGCAGCACATTTCATCATCTTGCAGTGGATAATAATGTTTCCACACACATGTATCTGTTTCTGTTCATAACACTCCACCTCAAGGACCGTATATCTGGACAAGGCCTTATGTGATAGTGGGACACTCAGTGCCAGTAATGACATGTTGCTCTCAGAAACGTTGCTAGTGAGCACAGTGATATGTTATGCATGAGTATGGCATTTCTGTCTGATTTGGTGTCTTCATCACATGTTTGTCATTGTTTCCTGTCATCAGTTATCATGAGGGTGCCGGACTGTTACTGTTACGTGGAACACAGCAAACATATGAGGCATACCTCAACACAGTCTGCGTACATCTGTACAGTTGCAGAGTATGTGTCTGATACAACATACCTACTGTCTGACTACAATACACACACAGTGTATGGCGGCATGACAGCCCACATGGCATTACTATGTATTTGCATGACACACCCACACAGACAGCTGTATTCCTCACACAGGTCAACATCTGCTTATCCACACTAATTGTTCTTTCATGTACCATATGTGTGCGTTGTATTTGTGCTTTCCGTCAGTGGCGGGGCTCACGTACGACTATGGGGGTCTGGTAATTGTTATGTTGACACTTCATGACACCCTGGGGGACACTTCACCTTTGTGTCTAATTACCTTCCACATTGACCTTCACAGGGAATACGTTGTCATTCACATTTTCCGGGGTATGACTTATACATGTTTGCTCATTTGTCCTGCTGTCTTTCTTCTCACCTGTCCGCCTAATATCACCAGTTCAGTACATGTATTTCGGACAGGTTAGCTCCTTCATACCCTTGACCTGTTGTCATTCTGTGTACACGCTCTGACATTTGGCCTTTGCCCTTGTTACATTTCACATAGTGGTGTGCCTTTCTAGCAGATTGCTGTCTAGGCATTACGGACTGTGTGGTAGGTGATAGTGACCGCTATTTCCATTGCATGATTAGTGACACTCATAACATCCTTATTCATGGCTACGCCAGTATTCGCACAATGGTCTGAGTTTGTATGGGGTAGTTATAATGTAGTCCCTATCTGTATTTCCTGTACTATGCCTTACTGCAGCTGTGTTATTCTGACAGTTTTCCAGTTATGGGCACCATCTTGGTCGTACGCATGTCCATCCATGGGAATCGCCTACAGGACACTGATATAGGGCTGTACATATTTCCAACTTGCTTTCCGCACTATCCGGTGGATGCTTTGCACCATTATTGAGAATGAAGGCATGTGCTATACCCACATCCCTCCCACGGGGCGGGCCTACGAAATCTCTGCCAAACAACACCTAGGCCCATTTCTGCATACCCAGGTTCCCATGCCTGCAACCCTCTACGGTACACATTACACATGGTTAATGTGTGCGGTACTGCGATGTGGACGCACTTTTATGCACTCCCCACTCTAGGGATATCTGTGCATACGTCCTGCATTTCATGGACACATGTGTCATCACCCTTGCACCTGCTTTTAGTGCATATACAGCTGATTCATATATGCAGCTGTCACTTCGTTTGCATCAATCGTTGCAGGTACTGCAAATGGATAAATTTTTAGTGTCCTACAATGGACACCAATATGCATTTTTAAAGTTTAGAACTTGCTGGACTGTCACTTTCTGGCCAATGATTTTGACTGCTGCTGTATATTTCCCATTTGTGGATGTCTGTTTGACTACCCATATTAGCTATTACTTGGCATATTTATATCCATGTGTCATATATACGGGACATAGGTCTGTTGTGTGTACATATATACATGTAAACTCCTCGTTTCATACCTTGCTTTGTTAATGTCTGTGGATTACCTGTGTACACACATCTATACCCATACCTTACCTTCCCACTGTACAGCTACTGGCAGAGTGTACGGATGGTTGACCCTTTATCTTAGGTGTGTTTTACATTGACCGGTGTCTATCTGGCAATTTGCTGGCATTTCATTTGAGACTTACGGTGGCACCTTCTGACAAGTAGTTCAGGTTATGGATGCATACCTTTCGTCAATCCCTGCTACTAACACACCCATTATTCTATCCACTTTCTATGCTTGTTTTAGCACATATCTTGTGTTTCTCACTATTTGTACCAGTACTTTGCATGGCATTGTCCAGTTCCATACTTTCAGAGGCTGACAGTTTTGAGACATGTATAACTAACGTGGGGGAAACAGCATTAATTTACTCTGCTGTGAGCGGATCACACACGCACAGGCGCACTTACATTTCCTTATTGTGGGATACGCGCAGGCGCACATGCATATCCATATTCTGGGTTACATATGTTTACTGTGTCTTTGTGCTTACGTGGCCTGTATTAGTTGTGACAGTACCAGTAACATATCTCTGATCCGGTTAACGGACGTATGCGAAACACACTTTCACCTTTACATATGTAACTGTCTTTGTGGCACAGACGCATTAGTTATACGTTCACATTTATATGTTCTATACTCGTAATTCAAACGGGACTGCATTCACGTTGGCCGGTTGCTGTGACCACTACACGTTTGGTGTTCTGTCTCATTTATATGCATAACCATGGTACATAGCTACATTAACATATCCCCCCCCCGCACTCACTTACGTCACAGGTATCCATTCTCCTGCTGGGAAAAGTGTGGTACTACATGTTACACATTCCCTATTCCCTAATGCTCTTGACCCAGGATGCATATGGCGTAACTGCAGGGATATTCAGAACACAAAGGCTTATAGTCCCAATGCATACAGGTCTTTAATTGTCAGGGTGTTCCTGTGGTGCTCTGGGATTGGTCTTGTCCGCCTAGTGTACAGCACTGCCCTGACCGTGTATGAATGTCAGACGAGGCACATGGGCATGGTTTGTCCATGTTTATTATACCATGACCCCCCCCCATTATTCCATACCGTGTACACTGATTGGCCACCGTGCCCGATGTAAATCAAGTTATACTAATGGAAGATGGTCTGGTGGCCCGGACCTTTTTCCATTAGTATACCTCGGTATTTAACACCTGTCTCGCTATGTTAGGTGGGTTTAACATAGCGAGACAGCTTTAAATAAGCAACGGAGATGTCCGTTGCTTACTTCAAAGCTGTCTCGCTATGCTAAATACATTTAACATAGCGAGACAGGTTTTAAAAGAAAGCTACGGGGAAATCAAGCTCTCCGTTTCTTTTTAGTGGTGTTTTGCTATGTTAACTGGGTTTAACATAGCGAGACAGTTTTAAAATTAGCAACGGACATCTCCGTTGCTTAATTTAAAGCTGTCTCCCTATGTTAAACCCATGTAACATAGCGAAACACTACAACTAAGCGATGGAGATCTTGCTTTCTCCCGTTGCTTTTGCCCACAGCTGTGATGTACTACGGAGGTGTGCAGTACATCCGCACTACCGCGGATGCCAGACATCTGCGGGGGGCAGCAGACAGGCATTATACTATGCCATTATGTAAGGGAATTAATAGTTTATGTTCTTACATGATGTCATGGTATGATAGCAATAACCCACTTCTGGGTGTAGGTGATGCTGTATTTACCCACGGTTGGCTTTGTTTGGTCCCGAGGGCGACACCGTGGGTATATCCAGCATTACCCACACCCAGGCATGGGTTATTGCTATAATATTCAATCTGTGTTTACAGACATGGGTGTTTGGACAACCGACAATAGCTTATGCTGTTGGCATACAATGATGTGGGTGGTGCTGTTGGCATACAATGATGTGGGTGGTGCTGTTGTCATACAATGATGTGGGTGGTGCTGGCTATCATACATATTCCATGTTGTGCATTGTTCCCATTCACAATTGTCTATTCCCTGTAGTCATTCATACGTGGATAGTTATGTAGCACATGACTGAACTATGTATTACCTGCAGGTATGCTGTGTTACAGTGAACATATGTGACGGTTGGTTACAGTGTATATGTGTACGTACCTCTGTGATACTGGGGACTACCACACATCCGTCGCAGCATTTCATGCATATGTATATACTATTATTCAGTGGCCTGTAGAAGCTTGTGAGAGCACTGATTACATGTGTCCCTATTTGTGCACGCATCGTGTTAGTCTTTGTCCAGCTTTTGTTGCTGTCATGGGTTGGACGGTGGTGTTGGTGTGTCATTGGGTTGTATTTATACTGCCGATATGTCAGTGAGGGGTAGAGTTAGCACTTGTTCCTCTTTGCGGGGGAGGCCCCATTATGGACATTTGTGTCCTGCGTCAACACTTGACACGTGCCATATGTCCTGTGATATTAACACAGTAGTGTATTTCTTACCTTCATTACTACTTGCATGTTACAGGCATTTTGTATCTGGTACACATGACTATTATATTGGATAGCTTAAGCTATTCGCATGCTATGCAATAACCTTTCATTCTGGCATATACGTGTTATTCTATCCTTTGCATTGGCCGTGAGTGTTTTACCATGCAAATCCACACATATCTATGAGTGATGTCCCACCTTGACAATCTGTACATGTGGCAACCCTGCTGGGGTGGCCTGCTTGGTGGACAGCTGTTCCACCCTGTGTATTATGTTTGGCATGTCTGCATAGCTACTCATCAGTACCGTGGCTACACATACTGCTTTGTCCGGATGTGTACAGTTATAGACACCGTGGCGTGTGAACACCTATGGGGTTTCGACAGGTCAGTAACCACACGCGGGATGTACACATTCTGCCAACACATTCACATGCAGCCATTTGGATTTCAGTACCTGGGATGGGATGTTGACATATGTGGGGTACATATTTGCAAGCCTGTCACTGCCTAGGACAATACTTCCTACTACATATGTGTTATACCCGCTCTGTGTAGGTGTGCAGCTGCGCATGGCTGCTAGCTGGATTAGGTAGACATTCGAACATGGGTGCGGGTTACGTGCTATGAAGGGGTTGTTGTGTATTACATTTGCATGCATGGGTTCTGCTTCTGGATATTCCAATTCGGCATATGCCATCCTGTGTGTATGTGACAGTTACGTTGCTGTGTATAGCACATTTTACTATACATATATTTGTGTGTGTTTGGGATATCTAGTTTCTTTATGGTTGTTATATGGCCATGACTGCCCGGCTGTGTACTATCACTACCACTGTGGGACTGCTGGTGACCATGCCCATGGGGCTGGTCGTGTGTATTTGCGGTGCGCTGACATGATGCAGTACACCTCCACTGGGTATGACTGCTGACAGTGCAATATGTAACGGACACAGTATTCTAAGTATCATGTGTTCTATGAACGGGAACATTTTGTATGTTGTGCATTTATGTTTTGGTTCTCCATTTTGTGTGGACGGGTACTATGTAGCATACTTTGCATACGTTTCATTATCCACGGACACTGGTAGGTACGGTTACTATTGCAGGCGGCCTGTAAGAGTCAGCACTTTAGGTTGCTCATCGCCTGCCGACTTGGCCACGGCTCCGAGCGCAACCTAGTTAGGCTCCCTGGACTCGCGCACGTGCCCTATGCACATGGTTGTGGTTGCAGCGCACACTCATCACTATGCATGTGGCACTGCTACACCATTTGTACGCTGCACGGCCGGCGCAAGCCTTACACCAGGCTTGCGCTGAGCTTCATGAATCCGGGGGCCTGTGTATGTGGTGTTATTGACCACCAGTACAGAGGAGATTTGGGTGTTGCCTCTGAGATTGCAGACATATGTGAAGAAGGCCTTATGATTGACCTTGGTGGATGTGTCCATTTGCACTCAAAGTTAGCCTTAGAGTATTTTACCTGTGACCTTATTTGCTTGTTCAGACAAAGGGGAGATTGCTTCCAATTTCGCACCTTCTCCTTGTTGGCCTTGTACAGCCAATATTTCCACCTATTATGGAGTTTGTGTATTGCTGCTGTCCATCACAGAGGTTTAATCTACCTTGGGGCTGATGATTTTGTCCAGTCAGGTATTGCTGAATTCATACAGCTATCTAGTGCTCATGTAGATGTTTAGTGTCGGTTTGGACACAAAGTCATAACACAGTTAAACACTTTTCCACTTTCAACCTAGTAATTATAATTAAACTAGTAATTATTTCTGTTTCAAAGCAATACAACAACCTGTATCTGTAGACATTTATGTCTGTTTGATGGACTGAAACTAAAATGACACATTTGTAAAACAAGTACAGCATATTTACCTGACAGTTTGCAACTTATGTCTGTAGCTTTGAGGCTTCCAGCTATTACTGTTACTACATACATGTGCACAGGTAATACTTGATATACATTTCTGTTCTTTGTCAGTATGGCACACTGTGTTTACACTCTTGCATTTCAGTCATGCCTCTCAACCTGTTAGAAGAAGATATCTGGACAAAGACACAAATAAATGGGGGGCAAAGGCCCAAAAATAGTGACATTTTATAAATATTGCTGTAACACACTTAGTTGATAGCAAAGTAGGTTTTGCTTTTACAGGAATACTCTGAAGGATATGACATCTGAAATGTAAATGTATCCTATTATGTTATGACTTCAGTCTTTACTGATTTGCCTGTGATTTGCCAGACAAAACACAACTGTATGAGAAAATGAATACAAATATGAGGCAAACATGTAGTCAGTCTGCAAAACTCTGGACAGTTGAAAGGTATGAGCTCAGTATATGACATACAGTTCAACACATACTTCTGCACCAGTTGTTTACTATGCACATACTCTATATAGGTCTCTTACATTTGTAAGACAAGCATATGTATCACAGCAGCATTCACAAGTGGCATATAAATATTTCCAACATCCCAGGTAAATGGCCTGGCAGTGTCACAGTCAGTATTGTACAGCAGACACTCCAGTAGTAGTCGTTTGTGAGCTGACCTTTGTTGGGGTGACTCAGGGCCAGAGCTGTGATCTATGTCACTGCAGACAGAGCCAGCGAGGATGGCCATAGGTGCTGGACAGCAACATGTCAGTCCAGCAAGTCTTGTTGAGACCTATTGTTTAACTTCCTATTTCACGTTATTGCACCCCCTTCTGCATTCCATTACATGCTTAATTGTTTGACATACCTGTTATAGTGCTGCAGAGCTTTCTCAGAGTAATGCAGATGCATAGGTTTCTGTAGTCACAATCTGTCTTTGCATAGAAAGGTTCAGACCTGTTTTGCATAGGCAGCGGCTTGCTTTTTGTAGGTAATGCTCATGAGCAGGTGATGGCCTGTGTGCCAGTTGGTGTCTTCCACTTGGTAATTGCATCCAGAAGAGCTGTGTTGTCTTTCTATTAGCCAATGGCATGGCAACACAGTGCTATAATTAAGTCTTTCATGTGGGCCTTGCCCCTTTTCCTTGCCCGTGAGGAGGACATTGCGGAGGGGTTGAAGCTACAGCATCACAGATGGTAGGTGGAAATACATCTTAGAACAAGAAATGTGGAGAAAGCCCAACAAAATGGGGGAGAAAGTTCCAGAATTAGGGGCAGGTTGTAAGTATTGCTGTTATACAGTTAGAAAATTGCTAGATTAACAGGGTTTGTCTGGACATGCATTTCCCATGAGATTTGAAGTCTGACATTGATATGTATGACATACCTCTCAACTGTGCAGATTTCCGCAGAATGTCCAGAGGTTTGCCTCTTATGTTTGGTCTGTTCCTCAGACAATTTTTGTTTTTGGCAAATCACTAGGATAATCTGAGGATTGAAGTCACTAAATAATGACATCCATTTGTGTTTCAGACTTCATATCCTTCAGGAAACTTATGTTAAAATGAACTCTGTCACTCCAGTAACATTTTCAGTTTATAACACTATTATTTAAAATACATCCCTATTTTTTGGCCTCTGTCCCCCAAGTATATCAGGCTTTGTCCAGATGTCTTGCACTAAGAAGTTCAGAGGTATGGTATATCATTATTTAGTGACTTCACTCCTGATATCATCCCAGTGATTTAGCAGAATCCCAGAAATGTTATGAGGAAGAGGCCATAAATATGGTCCCAAACCCTGTACATTCTGTGGAAATCTGTACAGTTGAGAGTTATGTATGTCTGGCCATTGTTAACAGACTGTCAAGACTGTGTAGCAGCGTAGTGTGTAAATGTTTGTTGGGCTGAGTAAGGAGAGGGGCAGATGTGAGCTTCATAGATCCCTTTCTATCTGACTGTGCATGCTGCTACAGTTGCTGGTGGTCTTTCTGCTGTATATGTCTGTAGGGGCAGACTGAGACATGTCCCTAACACCTCAGGTTTCCAAGTACACTGTGACTTGAGTCAGTATATATACGAGTAGTGTGTGACTAGCAATCAGAATGTGTTTGTTCAAAAAGTCGCTATACTCTAGAGGTCAGTTGGCTTACTGGTATGTTGCTGTGACTGTAGTGCAAATGGTTGTGGGTACAGTTACATCCCTGTAGTGCATGATATATTTGCAAATGCATGAACAATTCCCCAGAGCTGATTTGGTGTAGTGTTGTGTTGGTCTGACTGTAGTTCAGAAGGTGCTGGGTGAAATTATTGACAGCTCTGTGTTTTTCCCCTAATGTTACGTGACTGCAGTCATACATCTCAATTGTCCAGATTTTCATAGACTGTTCAGATGTGTGGCTCATATTTTTGGTCTGTTCCCCACAACTGTTGTGGATTTCTGACAAATCACTGGGATGATGTGAGCACTGAAGTCACTAAATAATGACAATCATTTGTGTTTCAGACTTGAAATCTATCAGATAATATATGTTAAAACAAACTGTGATACTCTAGCAACTTTCTAAGTTTATAAAATCCATATTTAAAATATGTCCCTATTTTTAGGCCATCCCCCCCCCCCCCACTTTGTCAGGCTTTCTCCAGATTTCTTGCACTAAGAGGTTGAGCATATATATATATATATATATATATATATATATATATATAAACATTACTACTTCCACAGGTTTTTTTCTAATGTTGGATGACCATCCTGCATGACATATTTACTGAAGTATTACTAATTCACACAGTTCATGTGGAGTAGTGGTAGTTGCTGTTACTGGAGTCCACAGGGCTCTGGGTTTAAGACTTGCCAAGGTTGTATATTTTTTTCCTTTATATTAAATGACTGTAATGCATGATGTGTTTATAAAAGCATTACAAATCTCCACAGCTCATGTAGCATAGTGGTATGTTTCTCTGACTATAGTGCAAGTGTTGTGGTTCGGGACCTGCCAGGGCTGATAATTTTGTTGATGAGCAGAACAGAGGCTGATTGTAACAGAGTGATTAAGGCAGTTTTTAGCAATTGTAGGTGGACTGGCATGATGTTAATTGATGCCAAAGGCACTTAATCCTGCTTGGCTTCACTTAGCACTGTTTATTCCCGTTTTAAAAAGAAAAGAAAAAAAAGCTGATAGGAAAGTGGTGAGGGGCAGACAAGGGGGTAAAACATTAGGAAAAGCAGCTAGGGATGTGCAGGATGGGTGTAGGAAAGGACCATAGCTCTACATTTCTTCTGCAGCAACAGCTGAGAATGATGTGGGAAATTTGGAATTTACAGCCTCACACCCTACAGGGAAGGGTGTTGGCAACATACATGTGTGGAATAATTTGAGGGTATATTGATTTATGTCACTGCACATGGGGGCAAAATGTAGAGCTATGTATGGGGCAATGATTTTTTTGCAGGACAGATGCCCTTTTTTTTTTAAGCTGAAAATGGGATGATGGGGAAGGGCTGTTGGTATGTTTGGGGAGGTAGGTTAGGTAGGATAGGTTGCATTTGCAGACAGACAAGACACACAAGACAGCAGACAGGGGTGGAATATGACACATGAGGGGGGTAAACACCTTGGACGGAGAGAGTGGTTGGGAATAAGACGCCCATGAGCCCTGAAATGGATACAGTGGGACTGAGATCCCCACCAATGGGCAGTCACTACTGCACCTTCATGGCCCCAAAGGTGTCTGTGCTAGAGGATTGACAACAGGAGCAGTCTGCCCCTCAAATTGCTCCAGTCTGCCTTCAATGTGGCACAGGTATACATCCAACTCTGAGTGGATGACACTGCAAAAGTACCCTGGAACTTCCTGTGTGTGGCCAGTTCCTCTCCACACCCATGCCCAGGGGGAACGGGCTGCATCCCCTGAGGTGGTCCCACCCGAGGGTGGTGCAGGACAAGTGGAGGGGGCAGTTCCAGGTTGTGGTGCAGGATCAGTGGAGGGGGCAGTTCCAAGTTGGGTCCAAGATGTGCTGGGGCCTGGTGCAATGGCCAGATGTGGTGGGACAGGTGGATCCGCCAGGATCGGCCTTCCCAATCATGCTATGGTGTTGAGGTTTTACAAAATGTATTGGTCAGTCATGAACAAAATATTTCAAAATTAGTTACAACGGCATGCATGGGTGTTCCACTTAGCCTGAAACAGTGGAATTCACACAACTGCATACCAAACAGAACACATGCATATAAGGAATAACAGTCAGACTTTTAACAGCATGCCAGTTAAATGTGTGGCAACAGGCCATCAACAATGGTATTTGAACAAGGTATGTTAACATGTAAACAACTAAATACATGAACAATAATAGAACACAAGTCCCAACATTAGATTTTGAGAGCAACATACCCATAGCATATGGATAATAATTACTGATGCAGATAAGGGGAGGGGGTAGAGAAAAAAGTCCATTAACAACTGTATAGGCTTCTATTTTTATACAACAGTACTGCTCAGTACTCTACAGGTCTGGTCTCACTTTACATCTACCTGTGGCCCATTGCTTCTGTAGCACATACATAACTGTTAAACTGTCAAGCTGGAATGGTATGGGGCAAAGTGTGAGTACTCTGGGTACATGACTGGAGGGGACTCTTACATGTCCGAGTTACATATATGACTAACAAGGTGTAGCCTGCGCTGATGTTGTGTGAGTGTGCTACTGGAATTTTTCAACTAGATTCATATCTGTGTCCAAGGTTATTGGCAACAGTGCTCACTAGCCATGACAGCACGACACTTGAGAGACATATATCGGGAAGAGTGCATGGTGTATGTACCTATCCTGCTGTCTTTTGCAGGCATGGGGCTGGACACTTGAACATTTGGACATTAAGTTTATAAGTATGCCCATCATACAGCTACTGCAATCATGTCTTTACCTGTAAAACTTGTGGAGAAAATATCTGTTAACACTACTTGACTATTTGTACACATATTCAGGATTACTTGTCTGTAAATATTCACACATCTTAGTACCACTCTTAGATTCAAACCACGGTCTGTGTGTGCAAAAACAAACAGATCAATTTCTCAACATACTGAGATACTGGGGAACTGCTGTCTCTTGCTTGACTGGTTTCTGTCTAATACTCACTTGGTTAGACAGTCTGGCCTCGTAATCTAAGTGGAGTATCACCAAAGACTGTAGTGGCTGTTGAACATACATGTCTGACAGATAGTTATTGTACTGTGTATTAATCATTTGAAAGCAGGTGGACACATTTAACCCCTAGTAGATGTTAATATGTGTGATCTGTGCAGAGTATAGCCGGGTGCTGGGTTCCATACCCAACCCATATACATTTAGACATCATATATTTGCATTCGCCACCTATTACACTCTCACACTTGCCTGCATCAGCATACCACATTCAGGATTACATCAATCTTGAATGCAAAAGTTAACACAAGGCAATGCTGCAGGGGACAGACTGTAATCCATTACACATTACTAATCAAGGTTCAGATGTTAGTGCAGGACATATTTCATATTTCATTTATATCTTGTTTTACACATTCTATTTCTTCAACAACAAACCAGATTAAACACAACAGTTTGTGGTATAAATCTTTATTTCAGTAGCATGACATAGTGCTTTCTTACAGTTGATATTCTACATTCAGTACTACTCTATATCATGTAGATCAATATTGGTTTGAAAAACTTTTTATTTTTCAGTACACTCAGAACACACTATACCTACTGGCAGTAAACAATGTACGCCTTCTTATTTATTTCACTATATACTGCAAGATAAATCTGTACTCATCTGAGACTCATTGGAACCTCATCAATCTGTCAGCATGGGTCTCAAGATTGCTAGCTCTCTCCTCTGCAGCTGTCGGGAAAAAAACATTAAGCATACATGCCTATCACATCCTCAGGCTAGATTTTGGTACTGATATGGGTGAGATACTTATTCACTACAGATGCATCCCCATCTCTAGCTTCTTGGATCCAATGGACCAAGACCACCCTCTTCCTATGCTTTAGGTCAGAGTAATGATGCCGTACCTGCTCACCAATTAGGGGGA
Source organism: Protopterus annectens (assembly GCF_019279795.1). NCBI lineage: Eukaryota > Metazoa > Chordata > Ceratodontiformes > Protopteridae > Protopterus > Protopterus annectens. The sequence goes on along the minus strand of NC_056734.1, from coordinate 903,338,413 downwards.
TTCAAGTAGCACTGGTGAGATCATGTGCCAGATGGTCCCAGGCCTCTATTTTGTACTGTGAGCCCTGGTACTGACCCTGTAGCAGTCTGTGGTCATGGTCTTTAACAAGGAGCCCAGCCATGACCCTGGACTCCAAGATGCCACAGCACTGCGTCTCAAAGAACGCTCCCTCTCCAATGCCAGATATAGTTCTTGCAGAGATCAAACTACAACAGGTTCTGGCTGTATTCCTACCTGTGAAGTTTAAATAAGGTCATATTCCCACCCTTTGCCATCATTAGACCATTTTTGAAAATGCTGAGCACAGCGCAGAGGTGCGTAAACCCACTAAGCTGAGTTGAGCTGTATTTAAAGGGGAAAATGCTGAGCAGTGCTTAGCGGTGTGCAAATCTGCTCAGCTGAATACTGCTTAGAATGAGACTTCTAAGCAATGCTCATACTGACTAAGCAGAGCTAAGCACTGCTAAACATTTCTCAGTTTTCATTTTTAAAAATATTTCATAATTGTAAATTAATTAACCATTACTGACATTTTATTAATTATATATAATTTACTTTACATGACGTCCCCCTATGTGATTTCTTTACACTACCTTGGGGTGTGGCTATACTTTATGGGACACTTGTGTTTACATTGGTGATTTCACATGTTATATCCACTGACACTTCAATTTTGGACCAGCTACACTACCCTGGATAATAAGTATGAATTACTACAATATTTAAGAAAATAAAAAAAA